>NC_058133.1:2889011-2899792 GCF_016433145.1 Gracilinanus agilis | reverse complement strand
AGAGAGAGAGAGAGAGAAAGAAAGAAAGAAAGAAAGAAAGAAAGAAAGAAAGAAAGAAAGAAAGAAAGAAAGAAAGAAAGAAAGAAAGAAAGAAAGAAAGAAAGAAAGAGGGAGGGAGGGAGGGAGGAAGGAAGAAAGAAAGAGAAAGAGAGAAAGAAGGAAAGATGGATGGATGGATAGATGGACATATTTTGGACGGATGGACAGACAGACAGACAGACAGACGATGTCCGATAGATGGGTAGAACATGGAAACATCCCTGGGGAGGGCGCAAAGGCACACTGAGAATTCTTTTGCTTACCTCTTTGTCAGTGGCTACAATAGCAGGGTCTCCCTGTGTGCATCTTAAGGCATTTCTAGTGCTAAGTGAAGGGCGGAGGATGTAGCGACAGGGTCAGACTCTGGGTCAGAAAGTCTAGAGTTCAAATGCTCCTCCGACCCTCACTCTCTGCCCACGGACAGTCACGGGGTAATGACTGCTTAATGCTCTTCAGGACTGTCTCGGAGCGTAAGCAGAAGCCGCCGTGTAAGCGGCAAGCGCGCAGCACTGCACAGACGTCGGCTCTCCGTCCCTCCGGCCGAGTGAGATCGAGTGTCAGGATGTTGCTTGTCTTCCACTCCAAGACGATCTCGCTGAACACATCTTGTCTTATCTGGCTATCTGCGTCTTGTCTCGTCCTGTTTAAATGGAGCTCCTTAAAGCCGGGGATTGCTTTTAGCACCTTTATTTCCTGTCTCAGAATCCATCCTGTGTGCCGGCTCACAGACAGAAGGGTGGCAAGGGCTAGGCAATGGGGGTTGGTGACTCGGCCAAGGTCACACGGCTGGGAAGTGGCCGAGGCCAGATCCTTTCCCCCTCGCCACAGTACCTGCAGGGTGCCTGGCAAGTGGCTGAGAAATGCTTCATTGGTCGATCTCGGCGCACAGAAGGTCCTGGGCTCTCCCTGCAGGCTGGAGAACGAGTGTTGTGCAGCCTCCTTTGTGCTCAGAACCCTTTCCGAATCTGCTCTGGGAGCGGGAAGATGGTGGCCGCCGGCCTCGGGGCAGCGTCTTCCACTGTGGGAGTCTCGGACCCCTCAGAGGCCCGGCTCGCAGGCGATTTTCCGAAGCAGGACCCGAGATGCCACCATTGACTCTGGACCTCGTGCAAGCAGAGTGTCCACGCGAAGGCCGTGCCATCCCTTGTGTCTGCCTAGAGGGGGACGAGGCCCTGCTGGGTGTCTGCCTCCATCTCTCCAAGTCCGGGTGACCTGGCCGGTCAAGTGCAGGAGGCAGCTGGGTGCTACAGTGGTTAGTGTTGGACCAAAAATCAGGAGGGCTGCGTTCAAGCCTGTCCTCAGACACTCACTAGCTACGTGACCCTGGGCAAGTCCCTTCCCCCTGCTTGCCTCAGTTTGCTCATCTGTAAAACGAGCAGCACAAGGAAGTGGCCATCCCTGCGGGATCGTTGCCGAGAAACCCCCCGTGGAGTCGCCGTATACAGCCGAAGCCCCGAAGGAGATCGTCGTCGTCGTTGGCCGTGCGTGCCTGCGCCCGCGCCCGCCTCGTGTTCTTACATAGTGGTCCCTGCGTGTGCGGGATGCCCCACTCCGCTGTGGCTCCAGGAGAGCCGAGGCCCGACCACGGGAGGAAAGGACGGCCAGACCTCGCTTTCCCTGACGCTGGCCACGACTGGCCCCACAGAGCCCGCCCAAAGGGAGAGTCCGGACGTCAGGCCGACCCTTCCGTGTTCTCTGGACTCGGGAAGGCTTTGGAGATGGGCATGCCAGGAGGGCCTCGAACCCCTGCCCGTGGGGCTCCCGTGGGGACAAGGGCAGAGAGGCGGCTGCGTGGCTGAGGGACTTGACGCAGAAGAACGGGAAGGACCACAGACTTGTTCTGTTTGTCCCAAGAGGAAAAGCCCGAACGGCGGGTGTCGTGGTGCTGAGGGCAGCTTCCTAGCAGAGCCATCCAGCCCAAGGTGCAGTGGGCGGCCACAGCAGGGAGTGAGCTCCCCGTCAGCTGAGAGCTCGTAAGCCAACACTGGAGGACCACTGTTTGGGCGGGGGGGGGATTCTTTTCTAGCTCCAGCTTGGAGGTCCTTTTGGGTTCTGTAATTCTCCGGTTCTGGATGCTTCTTGTCATCGGCACAAGAAAGGCCGCTTTCCTTTTGCCTTGAATTTGATGCCCCTTTGAGACCCTTCACCGTCTCCTCCTTCTGTGAATCTCATGATAATCCTCATTTTGGTCGCCATTCGTAGAGCGCTTCGGGATCTACAAACAACTTCTACGCGTTATTTATCACCCCATCGGAGCCCGGCAGGACCACGTATGGAGTGACGAATGCTTTTTAAGCTCCTGACTTCTGGCCTAGAGTCAGCCCTCACTATTGCTTCCAAGGCTTAAGCAGTGAGGTTAAGTGACTTGCTCAAGATCACACAGCTAAGGAAATAGGAGGCCAGTTTTGAACCCAGGACCTCCCATCTCTAGGCCTGACTCTCAATCCACTGAGCTACCTCCTGCCCTTGTTGGATTTTTAGAGATGGGAAAGCCCTCAGAGCTACTCCAGGCCATGGTTGTCCCCCCCGGCCCCCCGGGGTCCTCGAGCTCGTCCCACTATTGCCGTCGTTGCACTTCTCTCAGGGACTCCTCTGCCGCCTCCAGTCCTTGGTTTTGTCCATTTGGAAGCCTCTTCTGAGAGGGGCCCCTCCCAGCGGGACCCCAGGCTCCCCCCGAATACACACGCATGTGACACACAAGCACCAACACTTCCAGACCGAGCCCTGCACCAAGCCCGAGGATGGAAGCAGATTCTGTGACTTTGCAGATAAGGAAACTGAGGCAAGGAGGAGCTCCCCAGATCAAGGGTCCCAGTCGAGTTCGTCTCAGGGCCAGATCCGTGGACTCGGCTAACACAGGCCACCGGGCGAATGGTCAAGTGAACCCGGCCAACGCCTGCCCCGACCCACCCACAGTGGACAGACAGAGCGCCACGTGTCACGCTTCACAGGAGGAAGCCGGATCCAAGGCTTGCCTCGGGGACCCTGGACAAGTCGGGTCACTCCCCGGACCCAGCTTTCCTCCGTAAAATAAGCGGTCTGGACTAGCTGCCTCTGGCCACCTCCGCCCACGTGCCCACGACGCTGTGTGGAACGGCTTCTTGCTTGTGGAGGGACGAGAAATATATTTCTATGTGATAAGAGCCAGCCTTGGGGCCAGGAACAATCGGGTGGCCCTGAGGCAGGAGGCGAGACTTTGGGAAAGTCACCTGCACTTGCACGGCCCCAAGTTCTTCTGCAGGACCAGCGAGAAGCTCCCCACACCAAGAGCCTCCGGGCCGCCCCTTATTCTTATACGTTTGGCCTGTCATCCAGGCCTCCTCGGAGGCTCTCTAAGATTGGGCCTGCGAAGGCTCCTTCCCTGGGCTCGAGAGGCCATTGGAGGGCGCCGAAGCCTGGGAGGGAGAGCCGCCACCGGCAGCCCAACGAGCTCTCCTGCTGTGTCCTGAGATCTAGTGCGTGCGGGAGCCGAGATGGCGGGAGGAAAGGGCCGCGGGGAGCCGGGCTCCTCCGGGACTCCCGAAGGTGCTCCCGGGACCCTCGTGCCATCGCACAGACCAGCCCCGGCCACCAAGGGATGGTCAAGCCAGCAACACCAAATGTGGCCGCGTCAGCGGTGCTGAGGCTTAGCCTACCGTGTGCAGAAGACACGGCTGGGGCGAATGATTCCTCTCTTGGTCAAGCGGAGGAGCAGGAGGGGTGTGTGTGTGTGTGTGTGTGTGTGTGTGTGTGTGTGTGTGTGTGTGTGTGTGCGTGTGTGTGTGCGTGTGTGTGTGTGCATGTGCATGTGTGTGTGTGCGTACATGCATGCGTGCAGTAACCTCAGAAGAAGAAATGTCGACTTATCAAGGGGAACCTGGCCAAATATTGCTGATCATTTGTTCCAGGCAGGTCCAACGAGTCATGACCCACTGAGTCTTCTTGGCAAAATACTGGAGTGGTTTGCCATGTCCTTCTCCAGCTCACTGGCAGGCGAGGAAACTGAGGCAAATAGGATGAAGTGACTTGTCCAGGGCCACGCAGCTAGTGAGTATTTCCAGCCTCCTGGCTCCAGAGCCGATGTGCCACATGCACCGTCCTGCCCGGCTCTCCGTTCCCGAACCTATGAGGAGAGAAAGGACGGCCCATTCCACCAGCCGAGGCAGCTCTCCGCAGGGCTAATCAGGATTTCCCTCTGCCTGACGGTGGAGCCCTGCAGAGTTTCCCGAAGTCCCAGCCGTGCAGTGGCTCGTCGGGGCCTCACAGCGCACTAGCCAGAGGCCGCCCTGATGCTGGAGGCGGCTCTCGTCCTGCTCCTCCGTCCCTTCCCTACTAGCTCTCTAACTTCTACACAAGCTTTCTGTCTAGGAAGGGCTTCACCTAGATGCGATCTCGCTACGTCTATGAAATATATCTGAAAAATGGGCGCGTGTTTACAGGCATGTAACACAAGTGTCAGGTGTTCCCGAGCCTCCGAACAACCGGTGATGTTCAGGATCTGGAAAGCGCTCGCGGGCTGCCGGGCTGCTGTTCCGTGTCATAGAGCTCCCCCGTCCCCAGCAGTCTTCTTGGCGTCACGGACTCAATCAGACTTTTAGAATTTTTCGCCCTGCTAGGTTGGTTTTTTTTATTTAGACTTTTAAAAATGTTCTCTTGAAAGAATTCTGCATGGAAGAAGCTGCCCTAAAGCTCGCCAATCCCAGGTGTCTGCCTGGTCCTATTTAAATGCTAATGAGTGCGATCATGGTCCATTTGTGGTTCTGCTAACTGCAGATGCGCTCCAGATAAAGGCTTCCTTCCAGAAGACCCTCCTTCTTGGCCAGCTTCAAGGCAGTGTCCTTGGATCGCAGATGGAGGAGGATCCCCTCGGAGGCCTAGGAGAGGAGAAGGTGGATTTGATCTTCACCTACAGGGGCTGCTCTGAGAGGAGAGCCTGCTGCCGGCTGCCTTCTCTCCGAGCACCTCATTTTAGCAAAGTTGTTGATAGGATGCTTCACATCCAAAAGAAGATGCACAGAAGCGTTGGTGAAATGCCTTGAATCCATGTCTTACAAGGACTCTGAAAGGGCCTGGAGATTTGAGCCTGGACAAGAAAGGCCTCGGAGGCATGTGCGACAGCTCTGTCCATGGACAGGAAGAGCCAACAACAGGAAGATGCATGAGACTTGTTCCCCTTGGGCTAAAAACAGCAAGTGGAAGTCACAAAGGGACAGTTTAGGATCGATGACGGGAGAACTTTCCTAACATTTACAATTAAGCCTGAGTCCACTGAGCTGCCTCGGGGGAGTTATTTCCCCCTCATTAGAGGTCTTCACGTGAGATTGGAAAACCACTTATTGGGCATGTTAAAGGGACGGTTCCTTTTGTGAGTGAGTAGGATATGGCGACCACCATATTTCCTTCCAACTCTCAAATCGCATGATTCAGGGATTTGTGGTGCTAAAACTTCTGGCTCAAAGATCGTTTATGTGCTGCCAAGGTCTGAAATGTTTCCATTCAAGCGTTATTCCTTCTCTCTAGTGGTATAAAACCCTTAGAGGGGCAACGCTGATTTTATAGTCATTTGAGTGTGCCAGACAGTGATTCAACATTGAAAAAACACTCTCTGGAGACAGAGAACCTGGATCCTTTGTCGAGGACTGGACGCCTCAAAACTGTCCTCTTAGGAGCGCTAGCTCTGAGTCCTTGAAGAGTCATTGAAGCTCTCTGGGCTGGAGGCAGCCAAGAGGCTGGGCAGATTGGAAGTCAAGCCCAGAGACGGGAGGTCCTCGAGGCAAACCGGCCTCAGACACTTCCTGGCCGTGTGACCCTGGGCAAGTCACTAAGTCACCCCATTGCCCAGCCCTTACTGCTCTTCTGCCTTGGAACCAAAACACAGTATGGATGGATTCTAAGGCGGAAGGTGAGGTTTAAAAAAAAGCAAAGAAAAGAGACTCGATGGGCTTAAACTGGGAAATGAGAGAATTGGGCCAGAAAGAAAATTCTGGTCAAGAGAAAGAAGCCCAAAGTCTAGTAAGTAGAGAGACACCGGCAGAGGGCAGGAGTAAGGGAGGCAGGCAGAGGAAGAGACGACGAAGAGCACACACTCTGCCTAGGGGGTAGCCTTCTGCCGAGGCTTGCCCAGAAATGCCAGAGACAAGGTCTCTCTGCTATCCCAGTCCTTCTCGGCATGAATGTCTCTAAGCAAACGCCCAAAGGTGCCATCCTTTGGAGAAGCCAAAGTCCGATTTCAGCTGTGCTCATTAGCTTGCCTGGATGGTGAGCTCAAGTGCCCGAGGAGCCTCCTTCGGGGCTGAGGAGGAGAGAGCAACCTGCGTGGCCGCCACCCCGATGGAAAGGGGCTCGTCTGGCTCTGCCCCACGGCCCGAGGCTGCTCTTGGCTGCACTTCGCCGCTCTACTTACTGAGCCACCCGGATGCCTTGAAGAGCAGCAGAACCCGAACCTCCCGCTATTGGCCATGGCCGGGGGGCCATTTCGTCACCGTCGCCAGAGCCTTCATGGCCCCGCAGATGCTTTAGCTACAGGAACTGAGTGGGGAAGCGAGCGCCGGATCTTTGGCGCAATATTAATCGCTGGAAAACGGGACCTTCAGCCAGCCGAGGCTCTTCCACACCTCACGCACGATATCCGCAATTACGTAAAGTGCATTCCGAGCCTCGCACTCAACACTCTTGGGCTACTTTAGGCATCCGCTGCCTCAGAGACGGCTCAGAGACGGTCCAGAGACGGCCCAGAGACAGCCCAGAGAAGGCTCAGAGATGGTCCAGAGACAGTCCAGAGACAGCTCAGAGATGGTCCAGAGATGGCTCAGAGAAGGCTCAGAGACGGCTCAGAGACGGTCCAGAGATGGTCCAGAGACAGCTCAGAGATGCCTCAGAGACAGCTCAGAGACGGTCCAGAGACGGCTCAGAGACAGCTCAGAGATGGCTCAGAGACAGCTCAGAGATGGTCCAGAGATGGCTCAGAGACGGCTCAGAGACAGCTCAGAGATGGCTCAGAGACAGCTCAGAGATGGTCCAGAGATGGCTCAGAGACAGCTCAGAGATGGTCCAGAGACGGCTCAGGGATACCTCAGAGAAGGCTCAGAGACGGTCCAGAGATGGCCCAGAGACAGCTCAGAGATGGTCCAGAGATGGCTCAGAGAAGGCTCAGAGATGGTCCAGAGATGGTCCAGAGACAGCTCAGAGATGCCTCAGAGACAGCTCAGAGACGGTCCAAAGATGGCTCAGAGACAGCTCAGAGATGGCTCAGAGACAGCTCAGAGATGCCTCAGAGACAGCTCAGAGATGGTCCAGAGACAGCTCAGAGATGCCTCAGAGACAGCTCAGAGATGGTCCAGAGATGGTCCAGAGACAGCTCAGAGATGCCTCAGAGAAGGCTCAGAGACGGTCCAGAGATGGCTCAGAGACAGCTCAGAGACAGCTCAGAGATGGTCCAGAGACAGCTCAGAGATGGTCCAGAGATGGCTCAGAGACAGCTCAGAGATGGCTCAGAGACAGCTCAGAGATGCCTCAGAGAAGGCTCAGAGACGGTCCAGAGACGGCTCAGAGACAGCTCAGAGACAACTCAGAGATGGCTCAGAGACAGCTCAGAGATGGTCCAGAGATGGCTCAGAGACAGCTCAGAGACAGCTCAGAGATGGCTCAGAGACAGCTCAGAGATGGTCCAGAGATGGTCCAGAGACAGCTCAGAGACGGCTCAGAGATGGTCCAGAGATGGTCCAGAGATGGCTCAGAGACAGCTCAGAGATGACTCAGAGACAGCTCAGAGACAGCTCAGAGATGGTCCAGAGATGGTCCAGAGACAGCTCAGAGATGGCTCAGAGATGGCTCACTTAAATTGCACGGCCATTGCGGAGTCAATTAATTAATGTGCGAGAAATTAACTGAACTTCTCTGACGAAAAGCACTGAGTGCAAAGTCTAACCGTCGTTACGTTCAGTGCCAAAAAACTACCAGCTTGCTTTGAAGGTAACTTGCAGTGATGAAAAGGTTTCTCCAAGGAACAGCCGGGGCCGCCGGAGGGCAGGCGAGAGCCGCCGTGGCCCGATTCCCTGCTCTCGTTCTTAGTCTGCGCCCAGGTCAGCCTCGGTGCCTAGTTGAACCTCCTGGAAATACTCAACAGAAGAGCAGAAAAACAAATGTGGAATATCGGTGTGCCTGGGAAGGCCCCACCGGCGGGCGACGGCGAGCGCTTTAACGCTGGAATTCTTACTCATTGTTACTGTTGGTCCTCGTCTTGTTGTTTTTCAGTCGGGTCTAACTCATCGGGGCTCCATCCGGAGTTGTCTCAGCAAAGTCTCTGGAGGGCCCTTTCCTTCTCCAGCTCATTTAGCAGATGAGGAAACCAAGACAAACTGGGTCAAGTGACTTGCCCAGGGTCACCCAGCTAGCAAGTGTCTGAGGCCAGATTGGAACTGAGGAAGGTGATTCTTCCTGACTCCAGGCCTGGCCCTCCAGCCACTGGCCAGCCAACTGTTATTATGACCCCTTAAAGAGGCACATCAGGAACCCGAGTCTCCTAGTGCCAAGTATGTCAGAGGCGTTTGGGGGGCGAGCGGTGGAGGCCTGTCCCGTGGAAGCCCACAGTCAGAGGTTTGGGGGTTCAGGTCGGTTACCGTCCGCCAGGAGACGCTGAGCTGGGCTTCTCTGAGGGCTCCAGCCCCAGCCCGGAAGGCCCATCGCTCAGGATTGTGCTCTGAAGATCCACACGCAGTGGACGGGCCGATGGGCTTCCGTGTTTCCGTGCCATTCGAGTATCGGCCACGCAGGACTGACTGGCTCTGTCTGTCTGTATGCACACGCCGACACTGGCGGGTTCAGAAAACATTCTCTTCCCTGTTTTCCGCGTAGAGCATCTCGTCTGAAAAAACCTGCTCGGTGGGAATTTGATTGTATTCGTAAGACGAATAATCGCCATCCTGGAACTGGGTCTGCCTGGCCCTGGGATCGGTTTAATTTAAGTACAAACTCTTAATAAACATTTCTCGAGCGCCTGCTTTGTGCCAAGTGCTGAGAATGCAAACCGAGGCCAAAGGCCGTCTCTGCCCTTTCGGGGATGCCGGGCCATTTGGGCCTCGTCCCGTCAGGGAGATGTTGTTATTAGCCCTATTTTACAGATGAGGAAACTGAGGCAAACAGGTTAAGTGGCCTAGATAAAATGATAAAAATCATTTCAAGGGTTCATTGATATATGAGTTGGCTTATTTTGTTACCATCCAACAGGGCCCCTGAGCTCTCAGATGTCTGTCTACACCAGCCTAATGGAGGCAGGTCCTCCTGCCAGTGGGGCAACCCATCCTGGAAATTCTTCTCTGTGTCCTCTCATCAATTGTCCAGAGAGGTGCTCTGGAAGGGTCTCTCGGTCCAACTCGGCCCTCTCTGTGTCCTCTGTCTGACCACTCATCATCTCCAGAGCAGCCCTTGGACTCGGCACCTGCCTCTCCCCCAGGCTCCCCAGCAGCCCTCTTGTTCTAGGCTGAGCTTGGCTCAAGCCAGTCTCGTAGCATTTGATGTGTCACACCGGAATGAAGTTGGTCGTTGATGGTGAAATGACCTCATCCATCCTCCCGAGGCTGCTATGTCAGGAGGAGGGTGTCCTCTGAGGACTCCCTGAGGAAGTCGACTAGCAAGGCTCCCTGGCCATGGTGGGCCTTCATGGTCCATCAGCCTGGTGCCCAGCGCCCTTTGCGGCTGCTTTGTCCTCAGGCACCCAGGAAGTAACGGCAATAGCCAAAGCCTTTGGTCCCCAGAACGAATGGGGTCTCGAGGGTGGCTTCCCTGCCATTTGGGGTAATAACTTCCATGACTCATGGTGGCAGCTGCGAGTAGATTGTTTCCCGCCTCACAACTACTCTTCTGTGGATTCTGGCATCTGCCTTTTGTCATTCTGTCCAGGCTGTCCTCAGAACCTGTTCCAGAAACAGGGGTAGGCCTGGGAAGGCTATTGGAGAAATTCAAATCCAGCACCATTTCCCTGAAGTTCACAAGGGGTTTCTCTCAACGAGGGGAGTAGAGAGGAGGCTAAAATTGAGCTTGCTCTCTCTTCTTCCCTCTCCTCTCCTCCCTCCCTCTCCTTCTCTCTCTTCCTCCCTCCCTCCCTCTCCCTCCTTTCCCTCCCTCTCTCTGTGTCTCTCTCCCTCTCTCTCTCTCCCTCCCTCCCTCTCTCTTCCTCCCTCCGTCTCCCCCACTCTCTCTCTTTGTCTCTGTTTCTCTGTCTCTGTCTCTGTCTCTGTCTGTCTGTCTGTCTGTCTGTCTCTCTCTCTCTCTTCCTCCCTCCCTCCCTCTCCCCCACTCCCTCTCTTTGTCTCTGTCTCTCTCTCTCTCTCTCTTCCTCCCTCCCTCCCTCTCCCCCACTCCCTCTCTTTGTCTCTGTCTCTCTCTCTCTCTCTCTTCCTCCCTCCCTCCCTCTCCCCCACTCCCTCTCTTTGTCTCTGTCTCTCTCTCTCTCTCTCTTCCTCCCTCCCTCCCTCTCCCCCACTCCCTCTCTTTGTCTCTGTCTCTCTCTCTCTCTCTCTTCCTCCCTCCCTCCCTCTCCCCCACTCCCTCTCTTTGTCTCTGTCTCTCTCTCTCTCTCTCTTCCTCCCTCCCTCCCTCTCCCCCACTCCCTCTCTTTGTCTCTGTCTCTCTCTCTCTCTCTCTTCCTCCCTCCCTCCCTCTCCCCCACTCCCTCTCTTTGTCTCTGTCTCTCTCTCTCTCTCTCTTCCTCCCTCCCTCCCTCTCCCCCACTCCCTCTCTTTGTCTCTGTCTCTCTCTCTCTCTCT
>NC_058133.1:2868339-2879563 GCF_016433145.1 Gracilinanus agilis | reverse complement strand
AATAATAATAATAATAATAATAATAATAATAATAATAATAATAATAATAATACACCTACTACATAGACATTCCTATGTATGCCAGCTTCAATCCGGTTCTAGATCATTTAGCTCCAGCCCCCAGGCGAGAAGAAAGCTGGGGATTTTGGCGGGGGAGGTTCGAGTCTCAGTTCTAGTCTCCCAACCCAGATCACATTGGCTAGTTCTCCCCAGTTGCCTGGGATTCTCTCCCATCTCATCCATCCCCCAGGGCTTCCTTCAAGTCTCTGCTAAATTCCTACCTTCCATAGGGAGCCTTTCTTTCGCAGGTCTCTTCATGCTTGTCCCTTCCCTCTGAGATTTACCCTGTAGAGTTCTTTTTTATTTAAACCCTTGCCTTCTGTCTTAGAATCAATTCTAAGGGCATTTGGGGCCAAGTGACTTGCCCAGGGTCACACAGCTAGGAAGCATCTGAGGTGGGTTGTGAACCCAGGACCTCCTGTCTCAATCCACTGAGCCACCTAGCTGCCTCATCCTGTGTAGTTGTTGCCATCAGCTTAGTTCTGGTCGTTCCACGGGAAATGATGAGATAGCCAAGAGCCAATTTCAAGAGAGAAGAGAAGAAGTCGGGATGGACCCTTGGGGAAGAGCCAAGGAGCGAATGTAAGCCGGATCTGTGGTGCCAAATGCAGATTCAGAGAGGGGGACACTGAGCCACACTAAGGAACCCCAAAGACACACATTGACTTAGAAAACCACCTGCTCACATTAGCCAAGGTCTGTGGGCCTTTTACCTGGTCCGTTAACTATTTCCCAATTCCTCTTAAATGCTGGAGCGTTGCTGGCCAGGTGAGCTCAGTGCGTTTCTCCCTCTGGTAGACAAACAAAGGAGACGGAGAAGCATCCAGGGGGCCGGGGCGGGGGGTTACCAGGAATCTGGAGACTGCGGTTCCCTTGGGTGATGGAGTCAACGTCAGATGGCAGAGTGTTAAAGGAGAGCTAAGAGAAGTGCCAGGTATAGGCAGGTTTTTGTCTTGTGTGTTTTGTTTTCCTCTAGAAGCTCTGCTGAGAGGAAGAGGAAGGGTTTAGGGCACTACCTTGAGGGAAGGATAGGACCCACGGAAGTTTCCTGGAGAGGAGAGAGAGGGGCATGTTGGAAGGCAGAGAGAAGGAACCAGCAGAGAAGGGGAGCCTGAGGAGCTGAGGGAGTGGCAGGTGATTGGCATCACATCCTACTGGAGAAGATGGGGAGAGATGGGCCCAAGGGCCCAGGTAAAGGGATTGACCTTAGAAAGGAGAAAGTCCACTTCTTAGTCTGAGACCAAGGAAAAAGAGGGGAGAGGGAAGGATTCCCTGAAAGCGGCAGGGAGGGAAAAAGAGAATGGGAAGAGAGGCCTTGTCCGAGTTGTTTTTTTCCCTTCGTTTTAGGAATATTTAGTACTAAGAGAAAATGCAGATGAAAGCAGCTGTGTGGCTCTACCTCACACCCATCCACCTAGTTGACGAACATGACAAAAGAGGACAATGACAAAGACTGGCGGCATTGTGGGAAATTGACCCATTTGGGCTCTCTTGGCGGTGCTGTGAAATGGTCCAGTCACTGTCGAAGGGAATTCGCACTGTGCCCTGAAAGCTGCTAAGTTGGGAAGATGTCTGCACACCATACCAGGCCTCCAAGGGATCAGAGAGAGAGGCAAGGACCTCTGTGTGTGGAAATATTAGAGCCCCAAAATGAAACCGAGGGAGCCCTGCCTGCCTATTGGAGAAGGGACCGCTGCGGCCCCATAAAAATGGCAGATTTTCCCCTAGTGTAAGCAATATGCTTCCATTCACATCTGTGATTCTGTAACGATCGAGGCCCACTCTCTACCGCATTCCCTGTCTGCTTGGGGAGGGGGGAGCAGATGGGAAGGAGGAAAAAACAAAAAGGATGAGTCATAGATGTTGGACATGAGAATCTATTTCTCTTGGATAGCACTCTTGACGACTCCCTGTTTATAACCAATCACGTGAATTCTCTCATTGTTACGTGCCATGATATGATGTTCTGTCTAAAAAGTGAAAAACGATGACATGAAAAAATCATGAAATGAAAAGTTTCAGAGGAAACTGAGGACTTCTATTAATTGATAAAGATCCAAGCGAGCAGGACCAGAAAGCCAATGTCTGCAACCCCCAAACATAATGGAGAATAATTCGTTGTTCTTGACCCCCCTGGTAATGAGCAAATATTTCTCAAGCTTATCGTTTAAGAATGTTCTGCCACGCCTGACTCTCTGTGACCCCTTTTGGAGTTTTCTTGGCCAAGATACTAGACTGGTTTGCCATTTCCTTCTCCCATTTATTTTACAGATGAGGAAACTGAGGCAAGGTTAAGTAAGCAATGTGCCCAGTGGCACCCAGCTAGTAAGAGTCTAAGGCAGGATTTGAACCTGTCAGGTTTTCCTGACCCTCCCCTCCCCCTGGCCTGGTCCTCTCCTGCCCATTAAGCTACGTTCACTTTTCTGTATAAAAGAGGAACCAGCCCTGCCCTTTATATCCTAATTTTGATTGGTCACCATCCCTGGCCTACTCTCCTCAAAGACCTTGTAAAGTCCTGAAATCCTGGACTTTCCAACCACTTCACTGTTTGCTTACTTGCCGATTGAGGGAGGGGAGGAGACCTCTGAGGCACCTTCCAAAGCTTGATCCTGTCTCTGAAGTTTTAGGAAAGCCTTTTGGTTTTCCATCACTAACTTCCAAATATGCCCCCCAGCCCCACAAAGAGCTTTCTCTTTTAACAGAGAGAGATAATTGGATGAGGGGGAGGGGATGAATGGATGGATGGATGAGGGGGGAAATGCGTTTATTAAGCAGTTACTGTGTGCTGAGGTCTATGCTAAGTATTGGGGTGCGATCAGGAAAAGGCAGATGATCCCTGCTCTCAAAGAGCTTCCACTCTAACTGGGGGAGACAACACTTAAAAGAGAGTTCGACTAACAGGCCAATGGAAAGGCCTGAGGGTCCTCCGGTTTTCCTTGCTGAGGCAGATGAGTCTTGAAGCTCCGTCTGGGGCACTGTGGGACACGCATTCAAGGTGGATAATAAGATTGGAAGGGCCTTAGGGGGCAACAGCAAGATTTGGGGGTGCATCTCATTATGGAAGTCAATAATGTTGGCGACTTCCATCTCATCCATGCTGTGTGAGCAGGTAAGTAGCCTAGCAGGGTTCTAGGCAAGGGCAACAAAGGGAAAAGGCAAGAGCACAGGGTCTCCCCCAGCTGTTGGGAGTTCCTGCTTCTGCACAATCTCTGATACAGGCTGAGACAGCTCTGGCCCTGGGGTGGGGGGAGGAGCTGGCAAGGAGTCTGAGGGGGCATCAAAGCAATTTCAGTGGTTTTTAGATCAAAGGTATTTATTCAAAGATTTTTCCTCAGTTGACTCTCTCTTCTTGTCCAAGCTTCCCTGTTTTTACTGATGTGTTGTTGGTGAGGGGGCTCCTGGCAGAGACTCTCCACTAATAGAGAACCACAATTACAGTATTTTATCATTTTAAAATCTTTGAATTGCCTGGATCCCCGGGATGTGCTTAATGGCCAATGGGCATGTTGGTGAGCAGCGCATGTCTCCCTAAGCCTGGGGCCAGCTCTCTTGCTAGTAGGCCCACTAACTCAAATAGATATCATCAAAATGGCCTGTTTTCTCTTTTCAGATTGCTTCTCCCTTGCTTTGTTCAGAATTCTCCTCCCTTCCTCAGTAGCTCCTTCTGTTTTCCTGAGGCTTGTCCTCACTCCAGAACTCTCGATGGTGCTTGGTCTAAGAGGACAGTAATAGCTACCACCAGCACCATTTCTTTGGCACTTGAAGCCTTGCCAAGAGCTTTCCGTGTTTGATCCTCACCCCAACCCCATGAAAAGGGATTGGCCAACCCTGTCCTATAGATGAGCCTGAGAAAGGGGAAGCCATTGTACAGAAATATTTATAGCCACTCTTTGGGGTGGCAAAAAACTGGAAAATAAGGGGATGCCCGTCAGTTGGGGAATGGCTGAACAAACTGTGGTATCTGTGCTGGGATGGAATAATGAACTGGAGGGATTCCATGTGAACTGGAAAGACCTCCAGGAAGTGATGCAGAGTGAAAGGAGCAGAACCAGGAGAACATTGTACACAGAGACTGATACACTGTGGTAAAATAGAATGTAACAGACTTCTGTACTGGCAGCAATGCAATGATCCAGGACTATTTTGAGGGACTTATGGAAAAGAACACTACCCCCATTCAGAGGAAGAACTGCAGGAGTAGAAACACAGAAGAAAAACAACCACTTGAACACATGGGTTGATGCGGACACAATTTGGGAAATAAACTCTAAACGACCACCCTAGAGCAATTATCAATAATATGGAAATAGGTCTTGATCAACGAATGACACATGTAAAACCAATGGAAATACGTGTAGGCTATGGTGGGGGGGATGAGGTTTGGGGGGTGGGGTGGAGGAGAGAGTAAAAACATGAATCATGTAACCAAGGAAAAATTTTCTAAAAAATAAAATTTCAAAAGAAAAGAAAGTGGAAGTCATTTGTGAGATACCCAGCCAGGGTGTGGAAGATAATGTTGGTCTGAGGTGGGATTTGAATTCAGCCTTCAAGGTGCCAGACTCAGGGCTCTAACCACTGCACCACCCAAGTCCTCTCCACTCTTTGAGGCCAGACCACTTTCCACTATTTCACTTAGATCTCATCAAGTAGGGAATCCTCCCCCATCCTTCAAACGCTGAATTGGTTCTTTTTTCCCTGTTCACTGATCTAATTTTCAGCTTTCTAACCCACACCAAATCATTGGATGTTTACTGCTTCATAATATAGTTTGACATCTGAAGGAGCTATTACCCTTTCATTTCTACTTATGTTCATCAGCTCAATTCTGTTCGATTTAATTCAGTTAAACCAACATTTATTTAGTCCCGAGTATGGGACAGGCACTGAGCTAAGTGCTAAGGAGAGAAAGAGAAAAGTCTCACTCACGTTGCCCTAAAGTGGCTTACGTCCAGAGACAATTAGAAACGGGAATTAGACAATGGGATTTCCGAGGACAAGGGAAGGCGCAGCAGCTGGAGGATCACAACTCGGGTCCTTCAGGTGAGACGCCTCAGCTGAGCTTGGAAGTTGAGCATTCCTTGAGGCAGGGGTGAGGAGGGAATGTCCTCCTGCCCGAAGGACCTACGATGCAAAGATGCAGAGACCAGGGTGGAATGGCAGAGACTGGGCACAGCCCAAAGGCCGGTTTGGCAGGACCAAAGCGGGTGTTAGAGATAGTTATGTATCATCCACCTGGGAAGCAGGCTGGAGCCTATTGCCACAGGCTTTGCAGGGCAAAGAGAAGGGAGACAAGAGAGCCACCCAGGAGCTTCTTGAGCAGGGGAGAAAAGAGGACTGGCCAGTGCATTAGGTGCATCAAATTGAAAGCTGTCCAGAGTACAGGTTGGAGAGGGAGGGACTGAGCAATATTAAAATGGCAGCTGTTAATGGAGAGTAGGGGACAGACATTAGAGAAGTCATAAAGCAGACCCAATAAAATCTGATAACAGACTAGATGTGAGAAATATGGGAGGGAAGAACTGAGGATGGTTCCAGAGATGTGAATCTAGAGGACGTGAAGAATTAAGAGAGAAATGCAGAAGAGGGAATGCTGGGGGGAAAATATGTGTTCTGATGTATGTTGAAATAAAGTATTGCTTTCAGCAAATAATGTCATTATCCTGTCTCTGAACCATGGATACATTAAATGGCCGGAACTGGAAAAGGAAAGAGTCTGTGCTCCGGGAGGGGACTGTCCCCTGCAGAGTAGCCCCAAACACTGACTTCTCTATATGTCCATCAGCAACAAGAGAAAGAGCCAAGTTTGCAAAGCTCGAGGACTGATATTTTCAGGTGTTCGAATATTTTGTTTTATTAGAATGGCACTAACCCCAAACATTAATTTAGTAGCATTCTCGATTTTATTCTATTGATACTGCCCAACCATGAGCCATGAATCTGTCTCAGATGACTGCAATCTTCTTTTGTTTCCATAATGCATGTTATACTTATTATATTTATATTACATGTTTAAACCTTGAGTGCAGCTTGGTAAATTTATTCTGAATATTTTATAGCCTTTGCATTTATTTTGAGTGGCACTCCCCTTGCTATCATTCCCTCCAGCTTTTTTTTTTTTTCAGTTGATACACAGAAATCTTGGCTATTGTGTGGAATTAGTTTACACCTAGATACTTTTAAAGACAATTTGATTTTAGATATAATTAAAATTATTGATGATCTCAAATGATTTATTATTCTCTAGGATTTTCTAAGTGAATTATGTTGGTGATGAATAGGAATAGTTTTATCTGTTTTTTAATGTATATGCATGTGATTTCTTTGTCTTGTCACTAGAATTTCAGACTGGTGAGTGAGAATGGTAAGAACATCCTTGTTTTAACCCTGTATTTACTAGCAATACTTTTCATGTTTCCTCATTACAACGTTAGCTTTTGTTTTTATTTTTAGAGCCATATTTTTTATCCTGTGGGGAAAAATGACTGTTAATGCCAAATACACAGAAAAGACTTTGAGAAAGGCCTCCCTCATACTGTGAGAGGAGAAAGTAACCAGAGTACAACACCTTTTTGTGAAATTTGTCTGTAGAATCACTCAGAATTCCTCATTTGCGGCAATTTGTCTCCGTAAGCTTTGAAATCGGTTGAACGGGTCACTGGCATCAGAGTAATCCCAGATGAAGCAGTAGGAAAAAAATTATTAAGCATTTAACTGTGTAGTTTGAAACTACAATTGGTAGCCATGAGCCTAGGCAAGCCATGTAATGTCTGTCTGCCATAGTTTCCTTCCTCATCAGTAAAATGGAGATGATAATAGCGTCTACTTTTACCATCGTTATAAGGCTAAAATATTTGTAAAGTCTTTTGCAAAACCGAAAGCACTAGAGAAATGCTACTAAGTGGCTTTTATGACTGCCAACTATTATGCTATGTTCCAGGATAAAAATAGAAAAAGGAGATCCATGAGAGGAGCTCGCATTCTAATCAGAGAAGACAACACACCTGAGTATTCACCTGAAGGATGGACAGAAATTCCATCATAGACAGACAGACAGAAATTCCAAGGGACATCTAAAGATGTCCAAATAGCAAGGTCTGGGGATCCTTAGAATTGACTGGCAAGCCATTGTTAGTAGTAGCTATAGAAGAGAATAAGAGGCCCAGAGGACTTTAGGACGCAATATCAGGATAGGTGATATACCTTATGATCCTCTATTTTTTAATATAATTTCCATTATCTGTGTTTTTTCTCAATTGTATATAAAGAAAAAAAATAACATTTGCCTTTTCTTTTGAGTTCCATCTGCTCTTCCTCCCTCTCCCCCTCCTCCTTCCTTGAGAAGGCAAGCGATTTGATGTAGATTATGCATGTTGTGTGCAGTCATGCACAACACTTCCTCATTAGCCATGTTGTAAAAGAAAACATAGTCCAAAAAAAGAAGATCAAGAATAAGAAAGAAAGTTTTAAAATTGCTTTAATCTGCATTCAGACTCTATCAGTCCTTTCTTTGGAGGCGAATAGCGTTTTTCATCATAAGTCCTTCAGAATTGTCGTCATTCTTTTTATTCCTGAGAATAGTGAAGTCATTCACATTTGATCATAGTACAATAGTGTCGTTACTATGTACAATGTTCCTCTGGTTCTGGTCACTCACTCTTCACTTTTCATCAGTTCATGTAAATCTTCTCAGGTTTTTCTGAAATTATCTTGTTCATCATTTCTTATAGCATAATAGTATTCCATCACAGTCATATATGACAACTTGTTCAGCCATTCCCCAACTGATAGACATCCACATAATGTTAAATTCTTTGCCACTACAAAAAGAGCTGATAAGGGGCAGCTGGGTAGCTCAGTGGATTGAGAGCCAGGCCTAGAGACCGGAGGTCCTAGGTTCAAATCCGGCCTCAGACGCTTCCTAGCTGTGTGACCCTGGGCAAGTCACTTGACCCCCAATGCCCATCCTTACCACCAAGGAGCCAATACACAGAAGTTAAGGGTTTAAAAAAAAGAGCTGCTATAAATATTTCTGTACGAATAGGGTCTTTGCCTTTTTCCTTGAACTCTTTGAGATACAGACCTAAGAGTAGTATCGCTGAATCAAAGGGTATGCACAGTTTTATAAGCCTTTTGGGTATGGTTCCAAATTGCTCTCCAGGATGGTTGGATCAGCTCACATCACCAACAGTGCGTTAGTGTTCTAATTTTCCCATCTCTCTTCCAACATTCCTCATTTTCCTTTTCTGCCATATTAGCCAATCTGATAGGTGAGGCAGCCCCTCAGAGTTGTTTTAATCTGCATTTCTCTAGTCAGTGATTTAGAGATTTTTTTTCATATGACTATAGATAACTTTTGGGTTTTTCTTCTGAAAACTTCCTTTGGCCATTTGTCAATTGGGGAATCATTTGTATTCTTATACCTTTGACCCAGTTCTTTATATCTTTGAGAAATGAGACCTATATCAGAGCAACTTGCTGTAAAAATATTTTCCCAGTCTCCTGCTTTCCTTGTAGTCTTGGCTGCATTGGTTTGTTTGTGCTAAAACTTTGGTCCTATGAAAAAATGCTCGAAATCACCACTGATTAGAGAACCGCAAGCCAGAACAATTCTGAGAGATCGTCTCCTATCCCCCAGATTGGCTAAAATGACAAAAGGGCAACATGACAAATGTCAGAATGAATGTGGGAAGATGGGGACAGTAATACATGGTTGGGGCACCTGCGAACTGACCTCACCATTTGGAGAGCAATTTGGAGTTATCCTCAGAGAATTATAAGACCATGGAGACCCTTAGACCCAGCAATATTACTACTATATCTATTTCCCAAGGAGATCAGAGTGAAAGGCAACAAATCTATATGTTCGGAAATATGTAGAGCAGTTCTCTTTGTGGTGACAAGGAACTCGAATTGAAGGGAAGTCCATCAATGAAGGAACGGCTAAACAAAGTATGGCATGTTGTGATGAAATACTGCTGTACCATAAGAAACAACAAAGCTAATATAAAAAAAAAAAAAAACTTGGGAAAAGATTCTATACCGCTACAGATTTATATACAGCTGAAGAATAAGTGTGAATGTCACCTCTAGAGAATGAACTGAAAAATGGAAACATGAAAGACATCATCTCTACATACATGTCTGTCTCCCAGACGATGATGCAGAGAGGCAAGGGAGCAGGCGAGACTCCCGTATGTACGTTCTGCTCATAAAAAGCTGAGGTCCTCCACTTCTAGGAGAGATCACTGGAACTGTGATGCCTTGCCCTTCTAGGCCATCCGAGCCCTCGGGCCCTTTCTTCAAGGCACTGTTGGGAAAGGTGAAGTGGACACAGGAGCCTAAATAAAAGCAATGCTTCTCTGTTCCTTCCCCTAGAGTGGTATGAGGAGAGATTCATTTCTATTAAGAAGGGAGCAGAAAGGTTATGGGATGGGATGTGGGCAACTGTAGGTGGGAGAAGAGGGAAGAACCTCTTCCTTATACTGGAAACTTCCTCCCAACGCTACCTGGAAGTCTCCAGGCCACTTATTTTGAGGGACATTAGAGAGAGTTTTTACACTGTCAAGGGGTCTAAAATCTCTTTTAACGCCCCGTGATTAGAGGATTTTCCAAAATCCAGACTCCTCGGAATCTGAGGATTCTATCTTCTGGGATGCCAGCTCTGATGCCGGAAGACCTCTGGTTCTTCTGTGATGACCCCCAAGGCTTCTTTACCTGACAAACAAGGGGGGTGGAACAGACGGCGTCTGAGATCTCTTCTCTCTGGGACCACAGAGAAGTCTGGGAAGCATTTCATAGCTCCACAATTCTGCAAGTCATTGTGCTGAAGAGGAAAGTGAATCCCGGCATCCTCGGGTGCAGCCCAATGCAAACAGAGCATTATTCTTGGGGCATGGAAGGAAAGCGGATGGAGACCAAACGGCCAACCATTCATCAAGCATTTCCGGTCCCAGGAACGTCTGTAACCCGGAAACCTCTGCTTGCAATTAGTAGAATGCGGGTTACTCGTAGAGATTTCTGGGAAGAGCTTAACCACAGCTCACATTTGTAGCTTTGCAAACTGCTTTCCATTTGGAATCCCATCTGAGCCTCAGAGTCCCCTGGTAGGGCCACTCAGTAGGCATTATTTGCTCCCAATTTGCAGATGGAAAGTTCACTTCAGTCAAGTTAAATGGCTCCCTCGCGAATGGTCACAGGCTAGTTAATGCCAAAGGCAGGTTTTGAACACAGTTCTTCCTGAACTTCCAGAGCTGCTCTATCTGATTCTCTTTGACATCTTGGATCAGGATGAACTCGTTCCTTGATTATTCTATTAAAAGATCAGCTTTTTGAGGGCAGGAACAATTTACTTTCGTTTGTTTGTTTGTTTCTTTTGTATCCACAGACTAACACAATGTCTGGTACATAGTAGGCACTTTAATACATGTTTGTTGTTGACTGAATATAGGATTGCTGCTGCTACCTTCTAGGACGACCCTCTCCTAATCCCCTCCGTGGCTGACATTTCTTCTCCCTCAGAAAAGCTCCTTGTGTTTATTTGGACCTCGCCGTGCGTCTACTTTTCAGTCCTCCAGCATTAACGGCACCCTAATGGAAGCTCCTCAAGATCAGGGATCTTTCCTTCAGGTCACTGTCAGCCGCTGCCTCCTAATTGGTAGAATCCACAGTGGTTGACTGAGGAATTCTGGGTCCTTTTCCGCAGTCCTGCGCAGGACAGCCCTGAGGATGACCGTTTTCATTTTCTTTTGCTCCTTCCCGTCACTGCTTCCTGCTCCCGCACTACTGGCCCAAAGGGCTGCCATTTCCTACTGTTTACCAGATGATGAATAAATGCACGAAGGGTTAAGACTACAGTTCTGTAGCTTCCCAACAGCAGCTAATTGGAGCTTCCCAATGACCTGGGGTGGGGGAGCTATCATTATGGCCCCTTTTTGACAGATGAGGGAACTGAGGCATACAGAGGAGGAGTGACTCCCCCAGGGTCGCCCCGCTAGCTAGTAAGTGTCCGAGGTGCAGCTGCCCCCTAGAGGGACTTCGGAGCTGAGGAAGCTGAGAGTTCTTCCCAGAATCCCCCGGTTGGGAGGGATTCCCTGGCTCGGCAGTCCGGTCCATCCCCACCATATAACCAACATCCATCCTGTGGCTGCTTGAAGAGCTCTGGCGG
>NC_058133.1:2820245-2863514 GCF_016433145.1 Gracilinanus agilis | reverse complement strand
CGTCACTCCCGCCCTCACCAGAAGGAGCCCCCCAGGGCCTGCCAGGACTCTGGGAGGTGTCCTTCAGCCTCCGGAGCCCCAGCACCAGACCCCAGGCCTCCCCCAGAGCTCCTCCAGGCCTCCCCCAGAGCTCCCCCCCCCAGTGCTGGAACCCAGGCCTCCCCCAGGGCTCCTCCAGGGCTCCCCCAGTGCCAGACCCAAGGCCTCCCCCAGACCTCCCCTCCCCCTGACGTGCCTCTTAGAAGGAGCTCGCTGGATGAGGAGGCCGGGACTCTGCCCAGCCTCCCCTGCTGACCTTCTACGGTGGGACAAAATAGAATCCAGGATGGAGATCACAGCGTGGCGGCCCTTTAATGATGGAGGAAGAAAGCACGTGCAGGGAAGGAAGCCAGCCAGGAGGTGGAGGAGCTGCATCGCTGCATAAATAGGCCTTAATCAAGCCCAGCCACTGGCCTGCTATGGCAAAACTTCACAAAGAGCATCATTTGCTCATCCAAAAAGGCCTGGGAGGCGGCTGTGATGACGAACCCCATTTTACAGATGAGGAAACAGAGGCAGACAGCAGGGAAGTGGCTGCCCAAGACGGTGTTGGCCTTCAGGCCTCCCTGACTCCAGGCCCGGCTCTGTCCACTCTCCCACCCGCTTCCCTTCCCAGAGACCTGGAGGCCAGCCTCCCGGAGGGCCATCTCCGTGGACCAAACTATCCGGTTCTGATTCTGCCGGGGCTCAGGACTTCCGTGGGGAGAATTATCTGAGCAGGAGAAAAAAAGACGCACAGTCAGTCAACGCACGTTTATTAAGCACCTACTGTGTGCCCTGTAGAGCAGTGCCAGGAGTGATGCTGCGTGCCAAAGGCAGACAGACAGACAGAAATAAAGCTGAGTCCCTGCTCGGCAGGCGTGGGGCGTCTGGTGATCCTGCAGGGAAGTGAGAGGAGGCTGGTGGGACAAAGAGGCCGGCAGGACACGGAGGCCGGCGGGACACGGAGGCCGGTGGGACAAAGAGGCTGGTGGGACACAGAGGCGAGACCTCCCTAGGAGGTGGCTGGAGGAGACGCAGCACCAAATCGGGGGGGCCTCTGGGGCCCTCCTGGAGGAGAAGGGGACCCCCCAGCCCCTCCGCCCGGCACGAGCTCCGGGGCCCAAAGGCGCCCATCTCTGGCGGGTAATTGCCGAGCGTTCGCTCAGGACAGACGCTGCCGATGCGAGGGGGGGCTTCACTCCGGCGCCGCGGCTGGCCCAAGACCCGAGGCAGAGCCGAGCTCTGGGCCCATCTGGGGGTGAAGCCAGACCTGCCCCCCGCTTCCTCCTGCCTAGAAACCGTGCTGTGGAAGGCGGGACCAGCAGGCAGAGAGTCCCGGATCCCCAGTGACGCTGCAAGGCACGGCTGAGGCTTCTGGGGTCCCTCCAAGGATGGGTTAAAGCCCCGAAGCCAGGAAGAAAGCTCAGGCGGGGGGAGAATCGGAGGGGCCAAACGAGCTCCAGGAAGACATCCCGAAGGAACAGGGCGATTCCGGATAATGACGTGTAGAGCCGGCCTCGCACACGCACGTGCGCACACACGCACACACACACACACACGTGCGCACACACGCACACAACAGACGTGAAGAGGCCGGGAGTGCGTCAGAGCGTCAAAGAAGAGCTCACGTGAGAAGTGAAACAGGAAAAGCAGACAGAGCGGTTCTATGAGTGTGAATGGGACGGTCTCCTGCACGAGATTAGAAAACAGAACACAGCGTGGTATTATTCGAAAGAAAAATAAACAGAGGGGCAGCTGGGCGGCTCAGTGGATGGAGAGCCAGGCCTGGAGATGGGAGGTCCTGGGTTCAAATCTGGCCTCAGACACTTCCCGGCTGTGTGACCCTGGACAAGTCACTTGACCCCCAGGGCCTTGGCCTTACCTACCGCTCTTCTGCCTTGGAGCCAACACACAGGATGATTCTAAGACAGAAGGTGAGGGTTAAAAAACAAAAGAAAGAAGAAAAAGATGACCCTAAAATTGACACTGAGCCAAGTCGGGGATCGCAGTGGCCGCCATTACACCTCGTCCCCCCCGAGAAGCCCGCCGGGCTGGCCGCCGTAATCTTGCTGTGAACGATTCTCAAGTTTTCTCGGAAGCTTTACGTGAACAAAAGCTGCCCCTACAGGCACGTCGAAGGGCCGGCCCTCGTGTGTAGACGAGGGAGGAAGCGATTGTTCTGGATGCATTTCCAGAAGGCTTCAAGGCAAGAGGCCGGTTTAAACCTTCGGCGACCCACTTCGGGGGATACAGAACTCACCGTCGTCCGTCATGACTCCGCACGTAAACAGAAGTGGGTTTGCTTCACTTTCTTGGGACAGCGAAGACAGAGAAGTCACTTTTATTTGCAGCCCACGACGCATGCCAAACGGGCTAATAACAGCAAAAATCCCAATTTAGCAGCGAGCTCAGCCCGCTTTGGAGCTGAGAAAAAGGAAACCCAGAAGGACTAAAGCGTTCGACCTCCACAGTACGGGGGCTCTGGAAGCCGCTGACTTCCGAGGACGTTGGTGAGAAGAACACGCACACGCCCGGGACGGACTCCTCAGCCCACCAAAATGGCAGCCAGCCACTGCTGAAAGGGGAGCCCCTTAAAGCCTTCTGATCCCCCCTATGTGCCAGACCCCGTGCCAAGAGCTGGGAATACGAAGAAAGGGGCTCTGTCGCTGCTCTCGTAGCCCCCGCCTTAAGGGGGATGATGTGAAAGTGGATGCTCTGCACATAGAAAGGCAAATTGGAGCTCGTGTTGGAGGGAAAGAGAACTCGGAGAGGCTCCGCGCAGGAGACAGGAGTTGGGGGGCGCCGAGGAATCGAGGGGGTAGCCAGGAGCAGGGAGAGAGTTCCGAGGATTAGCGTGAATCCGATGGAGGAAGGACCTCGCTTTTGGGGTGGCCATTTAGAATATAGAACATGATGAGCAGCAATACTGTGATGCAAATGCTTTGTTGTAAATGTGCTCAGCCAAGAGGAACGGCTTCTCCCATTCGCTGTCCCCAGAAATCTGACTCCTTCCTCCGCCCCAAGAAGGCAGGTGATGCGATGTAGCTTGTACACGTGTTGTCACGTTCCCTCACGCCTCGTCTTGTGAAAGGAGACACCGAGCGTGTACACGGGAGGAAATAAAGCAGAGAACGGGCTACTTCGACCTCATCCGCACTCAGAGCCTTCTTCATCCCGAGGCTCCTGGGGGCGTCCCGGGTCATCTGCAGAGTCTGATTTCATTTTCTGCTCACAAAAGCTCTGCCAGACCGCCGCATTCTGATTCTCATCTTATAGATGAGGAAACTGAGGAAAACAGAGGCCAAGCGTTTTGTCCAGTTTGACAAAGGATCGTGTCTGAGGCCAGATTGGAAGTCGGGGCTTTCTGCCTCAGGACCCAGCACCGTCTCCATTGGGCTGCTAGCTGTCTCGGAGGTCTTGGGCTTCATTAATAGGGCCGTAGCTGTCACGGATGGAGGGGGCGAGCCCTCAGCATCCGTCTTCTCCAGACCTCCTTTGGCACGTTATGTTCACTTGAGGCTGCCGTGATTTCAGGTCTGGAAAGTGTCCAGAGAAGGGCAACAGGAACGATGATGAGCTTTGAGTCTAAATCATCGGAGGATCCATTGGAGAAAACGGGGATTTTTAGCCTGACAAAAGAAGGCTCACAAGGCACATGACAGCTCCCTTAAAGTGTCTGAAGGGCTGCTGTGTGGAGAAGGGCTTAGCCTGCAAAGTGTCTCGGAGGGTAGAACCAAGGGACGGAAGTGGCAGAGCCCAAATGAGGTTTGATAGCAAGAAAACCTGACTAAGAGCCAGAGCGGTTCAAAAGTGCAAAAGACTCCCCGTAGAGGGCTTGGTTCTTCCTCCAACTGGACGTTTAGACAGAAGTTGGACATGCGGCCACTCAGCGGAATCCATCTAATGATATGATCTTCTCAACAAGAGCCATTCGTTGAGAGACTTTACTAAAGCTTTGTTAGGTAAGCTACAGCCATAGGACGCCCCTCATCGGCGAGTTGAACAACCCCAACATGGAAGAAGCCTGGTCAGTTCTTGGCTGAAGCCACGCTGGCCTTTCCGATTCAGGCTCTTAGGAAAACGTTTGCCAGCTAGCGCTTCCATGATCTCTTCGGTTCTAAGATAGGGAGGGAAGCGGATCCAGTTTATGAGGAGAAGAGCCATCCTGCCATTGAGAAACAAGCAGCCAAAGGATGTAGACGTGCAGCTTTCGGAGAAAGAAATCCCAGCCATCACCAAACATGTGAACAGAGCCTGAGCCATTCAGAGCGAAAGAAACATTTGGGGGAACACAGTGGAGGACGTTTCTACATCACCCCAGAAGTTCTTTCAAATGGAAGATTCTGGCATTCTGCACTCTTAAGCACTCGCTTTTTGCTAACTTGAAATGATTCATTTCTTCCAGTTCCATTTTAGGCACCAAACTTCCCGACATGCTTTCAGAAATATGGAACTCACTTCACGGATGTGAGTTGTGTCGCCTCTTCTAAAGTCGATAGCACTGCCTGAACCTGACTGGCAGACAGATGGGGGCTCGCTTGGCTGTCCCTATTAGTCCAGGAAAGCCTCACACCATTGAATCACGGCACCAGAACTTACTTAGGAGGAAACAACACCTGAAGGTGACAAATTGGAATTTCTGTTGCCCGCTTTCTGGTGGAGGTGCTAATGAGCAGCGCCATTGCCAAGATCTGGGGAGAACAGGAGGCAGATGGAGAAGCCAAGGGCTCCTGCAACCCACTTTGAATAATGAATAATTAATCATCCTTCAATCTGAACCAAATCCCCCAACAATACTCCAAGAAGCAAACACCTTGACATAGTTGATGCTAGAACATATGTGAACGATCTACATGGGGGCATGATTGGCACTAGAAAATGAGGGGGCAGGTGGGATCCTCAAACACACCCCAAGAAAGAAAGGACACGGCGTCAATCAATATACCTGTTTGGGTGTGCAGCCCCTCCTAAATCGGAGTCACCCTGTCATCACACAGTCACCCGTCAGGTTAATTGAGCTCTGTCTCAAGGGGGTGCCCAGTATGGAGTGAGTCCCTGGGTCTCCCGGGATGGAAGGAAAGAAGGCACAGCCACACGCAATTCCTTCCCTACTTACATGACTCTCATGTCAGGCGTTCAGAGGAATAGCTAAGTAACCATCACCTAGGAAGTCCTACTGTGTGCCAGGTGCTGAGGATGCAGATCACAAATGCAGAAGGAGCTGCCTTCGAAGGACTGACTTTCTGGAGAGACCTGTGCAAAGGAAGGGTCTGCTGGGATAAGAGCTCTCCTTTCCTTCTCATGTTCCAGCCAGGCTACCTCCACGTCCCCTAAATGTAATACTCCAGGGAATTCGTGGTCTCCTCCATGTGGGGGACGAGACTCCCTCTTATACTGCAAACCGCAGTCCCTCCACTCCTTGGCTTTTTCCTGTGATCTCTCAATCCCCATAAATTATCTTTCCAACAGACTAAAGTCCTTCCCATCGTCATCATAAGAGCCACCATTTATACAGCTCCTACTGAGTGCGAGGCCCTGTGCTGAGCATTTTACAAATATTATCACATTTGATCCTCACAACCATCCTGCAAGGAAGGTGTTATCATTGCTCCCATTTTATAGACAGAGACACGGAGGCAGAAAGAGTTGAAATGACTCATCCAAGGTCACACAGCTAGCATATACATGAGGTCAAATTTGAACTCGGGTCTTCCTGGCTCCACACCCAGCTCTCTGGGCACTGTGCTGTCCTCTAGGGGTCTCATCAGCACTTCAGCTGGTCATCTTTTATTTTCCCTCACATTTCATGATCAGATTCTGGTTTTTTTTAATTAATTGATTTTTTCCAGATTACATGTCAACACAATTTTCAATAATCATTTTCCGATATATTTTGTGATCCAGGTTCTCTCCCTTCCATTCCTTCCCCTTCCCCAAGACAGCAGGCAATACGATATAGGTTGTACACATATTGTGATACAGTACATATTCCCATGTTGACCATGTTGTAAAAGAAGACGCACCCCTCGCATTAGAGAAAAATTCACAGAGCAAATAAAGCGAAGGACCGTTTGCTTCCGTCTGCATTCAGTCTCCACCTGCTCCCTTTTCATCGAGTCCCCCGGCTGTCCTGGATCCCTGCCTCGGTGATAAAGCGAGTCCTCCACTGCCCATCATCATTCTTCCTGGCCGTTACTGTGCCCAGCCTTCTCCTGGCTCTGCTCACTTCGCTTTGCATCGGGTCATAGAAGTCTTTCCAGGCTTTTTGGTCATCGCCTTGTTTGTCATTTCTCGTGGTATTCCGTTGCCAGTCATGGAGCACCCTTTGTTCAGCCATTCCCCGATGGGTGGGCGTCCCTTCACTGTCCATTCTTTGCCACCACAGAAAGAGCTGCTAGAAATGCTTTCTGTACACGTGGGCTCCTTCCCCCATCTTTGGTCTGTTTGGGACACAGACCTAGCGCGGTGTTGTTGGGCATAGACAGAGCCCGCTTTGATGGCGTTTCCTGAAGGCTAGGAGATTGTCCTACTTTCTCCTCGTACATCATAGTGCCACATACCGCCGATGACCCGATGGCCACCGATTGCCCTCTGCGTCCCCTGGGACTGTGATTCTAGGGCTCACAGGGAAGGAGCATCGGCAGAGGAATGTGGGTGACACGGTATTTGTATGGAAAGTATTTCTAGCGGCTCACTGAAGGGACGTCCATCCATCGGGGGATGGCTGGACAAATTGTGGTCTATGACCACCCACAAGGCTCTGTAATGGCCCACCCCAACGGGAGAGTGCAGATGGTAAATCTAGGCCCAACTGTCCCTTCCCCCGCCTTGGGCCCGCCACGTCCGTGATCACTGGCCAAGGTTGCCGTGGTTTGGGGAGCCCCTCCAAACGCGCCACGTCTCCGATTCTGTGAATGGAGCGGCCACTCTACATCTGCTCCGTGTGGAAGGCGCTTGGGCTGGCTGCTGTAGGGACTCGCCTAACAGACGGTGGGCCTCTGCCCGGCCGCCTGGCATGGAGCAGGGCTCCGGCCTCCGCGTCCTGCTGTTTCCGAGCGAATGGCGGGAGGCGCCTGCCTCACCCATCCCTTTTCTCTGAGGCTGCATCACACGCATCGATGCCCGATGACTTCTTTATCTATTTCTGTTTTTCTCTTAAATCAATGCTTTTCCTCCCTGACATCGACAACGTGCTTTGTTTCCAGCCGCAGCAGCTGCCGACATGGCTTACCATCACATCCGACCTCCCATCGGCTATTCCATTCCCAAACCCATCTCGTCTTTGTTAATGAGAGGCTGGAACGCATGTCCGGAGGTGAGTCATTTTTGGTTGTTCAGAAAGCGTGTTATGGTCAAAAATCTGCGACGGAGTGTCCTTTAAGTGTCTGTTTTCGGCGCGATTTCCCTCCTGCTCTTCCCCCTCTAAATGCTTCGGAGAGTCTGAATTCTGTGGGTGGGTCCCACGTTCCCCCTCAGAGGCTGAGATGCTTCTCGGAACTAGGCAGAAGGCCCAGCTCTGCTGAGCTGTCGGGGTGTCCGTGGGGAGCTTAGCCGACCTCTCCGGCCCCGCTTTGCTGCTCGGTACGATCGTCCTCGCTCCCTTCACATCCCTTAGACCTCCCGAGGACTGACTGCGTGTCCTGAATGCTCGGAAGCCTTCACAGACCGGCATTCTCACTTGGCAGACGAGGGTTCGAGGGTGGTTCATCAGAGTTTAATGGATTCATTAAGCAGTCCTTTGAAGCTCCTACCATGTGTGACGCCCGGGGCTAGGCACTGGGGACACAAAGACAAACAATATCTCTAGGAAATCGCTTCCGTGTTTTCACATTCGCACGCAGATACGATGCATCTGTGTATGTCTGTATGCATAGCCACACGCATACCTGGCTGTGTGTAGGCAGAGATGTCTGTCTGTCTGGGCAGATGGATAAACTCGAGTGTGAAGACCTTCTCCACATACTCCGTTCTGGAGAGTTGTGGGCTCGGGGGGGTCTCAGTCAGTCAAGCCAGCCAGCAGTCCAGGGCTGCCCTTCTGGAATTGCGTTTGAGTGAAAGGCAGGGGGTTCCCCAAAATAATCAGGATGGCTCAGGAGAGTCCAGCCCAGGAGTTAAGAGTTCGAAGGGCTTCGGAGATCCTCCCACCAATCCACATCCTGGCCAGGTGCTCTTCCAGGCTAAGTGTGAAGGCTTCAAGCAGGGGCGCCCCCACTTTGCCTACCACTAACAAGGCAGCTCATTCCTCTTGGCCTCAGAAGGGTGTTCTTCTCACGTTCCCGTTCTCTAGCCCAATGTTGCCTTTTTCTCTCTGTTGCCTGTGGTTCTTGATTCTGCCCATTGGGGCCAAGCAGAAGAGAGCAATCCCTCTTCCTCTGAACCCCCCATTCAAATATAGAGACAGCCATTCCAGTCCCCACCCCGTGCTCCCACTCCTCACATGGCATCCTTCCCCTGCTGTCCTCCCCTGGACATCCTCCAGCCTATCCCTGCTCTTCCTTAAATGTGGCACCCCAAACTAAGGGCAGCCCTCCAGACGTGCTCAGTCCGGGGAAGAAGCTGTTCATTCCAGAAAGAAATGAGGGGAGAATGCAGTGAGAAGGGAAGAGAAATCAGGGCCACGGCTGCAAACAATACCAGTCCTGGCGACAGAAGCCAGCAGAATGAAGGAATAGGAGCCAGACCTTGAGGCCGTCTGGCCAGTGAGTCCGATCCTCTCTTTGGGCAAAGCTCTGCCTTCGCTGCCCCCGAGATGAGCTTCTCGTCTCTCCTCACAGCCCGACACAAAAGGGAAGCTTTCCTAGCTTCCCCTGCTAACCCCTCCGAGTGTCTCACCATCGTCCCTGGCAGGAAAGGTTATCTCCCATCTCGAGCTCATCGGCTTTGGGCTCGCTCATCTCCATTATTTCTGGCCCGAGTGCTGAGGTGCTAAGCCCTCCTCCTCACCCTCTGGCGAGCCTTTGGACCTCTGGATAAATAAGAGCCGGCCTCTTATCCTTCCATCAGCTCCCGGCTCGGCTCAGGCGCCACCTTTGACAAGGGCCCCGGCCTGATCCCCAGAGATGAGCCACTTCTCCTGCCCTCATTCTCTTCTATTGCTTTTACAGATAAGCTTTTCGTATGTGCTTAGATGTGGACGCGGTGCCTCCCCTGTGAGGAGAGAGGGCGCCCCCAAAGTCACAGCCCAGGCTCACACTATTAAAGCTCAACTGTGGCCTAGCTTGGGGACACCCCACTCTATGGAGAGATCCTTCACGGCGGGGACTGCTTCCTTCTGCCTCTTTGTCCCCAAGACTAGACCCAGAGAGGGAAGTGAATAAAGTCTGTTTGAACGATGCCCTCATGGCCCTGCTTTCCATCTTTCTTGGAATTCCTTGTTGGCTCCCCCTTTCTGTCTTGGCAAAGTGGTGAGAGAAGGAAGATGGCTGCGGGGGTACCTGTGGCCGGTGCTCATTCAGGAAACTTCATAAAGGGTTTGCTCTGTGCCAAACATTGGGGACCTTTGGGAGGAGAGACATGTAGACCAAGGGGTCCAGTGAGGTGGGAATGCCCAGTGAGATTCCCCTGACCAATGTAGGCCAGCAGCTTCCCTGCAGCTCCTCAGAGAATTGCGTGGGACCCTGGGAGAGACAGAGTCCCATCCATGGTCACATAGCTGGCCTAAGTCAGGGGAAGAACTTGAAATCGGGTCACCCTTGCTCTGGGATGCTATGCCGTGAAGTCTCTCCCAGGGGATTTTTGGCCAAATTATTTCAATGGTCGAGGGAATTCCCAGCAATAAAGCTCCCTTTACAAATTCCTAACAATTCCTACTCAGCTACTTCCAGTCTAAGCTGTTGAGGCACTACCCAGGACCACAGAGTCAAGATGGGTCAGAAGTGGGCCTGAGAGCAGGCCTTTCTACACAATAACAAGGAAGTCTATGGCTAAAGAGATGGAGGAATCAGCATCCTCAAGGGCTCCACACTCTGCCCGTGCAGAGGGTAGTGGCAACAACAGACGGAATAATAATCATGAGGGCACCAATAACAACTAGTCTTTCTATATAGCACTTCGAGGTTTGCAAAGTGCTTTAGAAATATGGTCTCATTTTACCTCACAACAACCCGCTGTGGAGTAGGTGAGTAAATGCTGTTATCCCCATTTTACAGAGAGATTGTGCACAATTGGTATACCAGGTTCATATCACCAGTACGTGTCTGAGGCTGAATTTGAACTCGGGTCTTCCTAACTCTAGAAAGTTCAGCCCTTGGTGCATCATTCCACCTAGATGCCTAAATAAATGCAAACATCGATTTGTCTCACCTGTAGGATGGGACTAACAATGGCACCTGCCTCCCAGAGTTGTTTATGAGGCTCACACTGGATAATAACCGTAAAGGGCTTAGCACAATACCTGCCACACTGCAGGCGTTAGATCAGTGTCAGCTGTTGTCACCATGTTTAATATGGGGAGGGGAGGAGTGCTGAAAACTGGAGATCAGGGTAAGATCAGGCAGAAGGGGCTGGTACTTGAGCTGAGCTTTTAAGGAAGCTAAAGCTGAGCAATCAGGGATCAAGAGGAGAAGGAAGCAATGGAGGAATTAGGAGTCACCAGAGGAAAAACGAAAAAATCATCTCCCCCCACATCCTTCCATCTGGAAAAAAAGATCACAACTCCCTGCTCCCCCTGGAGCCACCCCACCAGACCAATGGGGGAACCAAACAGAATCAGGACAGCATTTCCCCCCTCCATGAAAGTGGAAGGACCTGGCATGGCCCTGCCCATGTCAGTTCCTGGGATGGCAAAGGAAATTGCCCGTGTGGTATCCCTTGTTTTCTCCTGAAGGAAACTGCCAAGTAGCATAAGCATCAATGGTTTGAGCTCCTTCAGCCCCAAATCCGCTCCCTCGGAACCGTACAGTGGACAAGAAGAGCCTAGCCAGTGGCCAAAGGCAGAGGAGAGCCTACAGCAGCATTCAAGCACTCACTGGGCACTGCTTTGTGACAATGGAGGATGATTGCTTCTGACATTTAACATAAAAAGGAAAAGGGGGGGGGGAGGGAAGCAGCAAATCTTTTTATTCCTTATTACCTGGCTCTTCAGGAGAATCTATGAGGAAATAAGTCACAAAAGGCTTTCCGGAAAAGAGTGAATCAGGAGGGGATTCAGAAATTCTCCGGTCTAATTTCCATTTTATGAAGGAGGAAACTGAGGCCTTTGCAAAGAAACACAGATGAATCATTTGTAGGGCCAGGATTTGAGTCCAGCCCTTCCAGCTTTGTAGGATGCCATCAACAGGTCAGTTTTGATGAGTAGGGATTGTGGGAGCCCAGGAATTGACTCAGTCTTAGCATCTCAAAATGAGTCCCACATCTCTATAGCCCGTACCCAGGATGGATGTGCACTTGGGGAGAAACACTTCTGGCCACCTCCAGGGGAAGGGCCAGCACCAGACATCTTCAGAGTCCTGAGATTTGCACCAAGAGGCTGATGGTAACGATGGGCATAACTGCCATTCTATAGCCCTTTAGGACTTGCAAAACACTTTACCAACATCATCTCATAGAATCCCTACAAATACCCTTGGAAGTGAGTAATGGGGGCATTGCGGCCCTGCTTAAAAGATGAGGAGAGTGAGGAAGAGCAGGGGTCAGTGACTTCTCAGGCCTCACAGGTAAACTGGGACGTGAGTGAGTCGGGATTCAAACTTACATTTTCTTGACGCCAACTCAAGTATCCTATCAGCTCCGCCATATTGCTCCAACTCTCAAGCTGCATGTGCATGCAAGCTCTAGTCTGGAATAGCTCTGCAGTTAATAAAAGCTCATCTGTGGGTGTCAAAGGCTAGAAAGCCCAGCACTTAGTGGATCTCACCCAGATAACACAGACCCCGAATGGAGAGGGAGCTCAGAACCCATCCAGGCCAAATCATGGTGGAGAAAGAATCTGTGCTTGATGAAAACATTCTTTTCTTTCCTAAATTGGGCTTAAGTAGAACCTTGGGTGGGGGGTGTTTGTAAAGAACTGAGCCTTGGCTTCAGGAACGTGCTCAAAGATCATCAATCGCTGATTTAATTGATTTAATCTGATTTAATTAAAAGAAAAACTCATTTTTAACACATATTCTTCCCATAATTCTATGGGACTGATCCCTCTGAAAAGCTTAAACATCACCCAAATAGCAGAGAATACCAAGGAGAAATGACTCGGGACAAGCAACATTATCAGATGTGTGACCAGAATAACAAAACAAAACAAAACAAAAAAGATGATCGGTCACATGGCAGGAGTGAGATAGCCAGAAATAGCCCACATGAGCCATTGTGTCCTTGCGCCAAGTTGTCTGGCATGATGGGAGGGGGGACCTGCAAAGGTACTCTTACGGCAGAAGAACAGATTTCTCTGAAATAGGGCAGAGTATTTTTAATACAGGAATTTGGTGTCATTGCGTCATCACCTTTCCTTTCCAAAAGATTTCATTTTGAGGGTGCAGCTACATTCTGGGTGGCCTGGAGTAAGGCCAATATCAGAGACAGAGACAGAGACAGACAGAGAGAAACTGCACAGAGAGACAAAGAGTGAGAGAGACAGAGACAAACAGACAGACACAGAGACAGAATGAGAGAGATGGACAGAGGCAGAGACTGACAGAGAGTGAGAGAGACATAGAGGCAGAGAGGGAGGGAGAGAGAGAGACAGAGAACGAGAGAGAACTCTCTTCTGACTCCCACTGGCTTTGTGACTCCCAACAAGTCACCCCATTTCTCAGCGGCCCTCTAAAAGCAGACTCTGCAGCTAGTTGCTGCCCTGCTTTGGTAGCGGGAAATTCAATGCAGAAATTTCTCAAAGCTGGCCCAAGTCAGGGTCTGATTGGAACCAAAAGCAAACATTTAAAATCCTTGCAGAGACACAACTCGCCACCTGACAGAAGTCGGAGGCAGCCGGGGGGCTGGTCCTAAGTCCTTAGAGACAGGCTCCCCATTTCACAGAGGAGGGACCCGAGGCTCCGGGAGAGGAGTGACTGGCCTGCAGCCAAAGGGCTAGTGAGGACCCAGGGGCTCTGGTCTGGCTCCTTCTCCCTCCCACGTCTCAGCCCCTTTTCTTGCCCTACTCCTATGTGAACAAGCTGCGCCCAGCAAGATGGCCACAATGACAGGAGCAGGTGGCATTCATTGGAAGGAGGCTCAGCTCATGTTGTCTGCAGCACTGGTCGGTCTGGCCTCTGCTCTGTCCTCTGTGGGCATACACAGAAGCAGCAGGAGAGATGGAGCAGAGAGAGGCTGGGCGGACTGGAACGAAGGCAGCGCTGTGTCTGAAACTGGACAGAGGGATGTAGATCCTCTACAAAATGGGGCTCGGTGGACACAGAGGCAGGAGGTCCTGAGTTCAAGTCTGGCCTCAGGTGCTCCCTCTCTCTCTCTCCGTCTTTGCCTTTCTCTCTCTCTCTCAATGCCTGTCTCTTTCTGACTCTCTGTCTTTGTCTGCCTTCCTCTCTTTGTCTCTGTCTCTGTCTCTTCCTCCATCCCAATAGAATTTTCCCCCCCCTCAAGCTGGGGAACCTCTTGTCCCCCTGCACATTTGGGAAAGTGAACTAGCCCAATGTTCTCTATGTTGAGGGGCCATTTGTCAACATTCCGTTCCTCTCACCATGAAAATTAAGTGGTTTTCATTCCCCCAAAAGCCCCCTTGACTTGGCGGTTGCTCGGAGCCGAGATCCTTTTCCCTTGGTGAGCCATTCAGCGTCATCTTGACAAACAAGACGGCTGCCTGGTCATCCCCTTCCTCTGCAGAAGGGGCATCTCCTGCCTCGGGAGGATCACTCAGACCCAGCAACGTAGGGAGACTCCCAGTGGGATCGTTGCTCTACTTGTTTGGCCCATCTCCCTCCCCGATTTGAAGTTTCAGGCAGTCCTCTATTTGGGGGGTGGAAGGGGCAGACTGGCTTGTGTTCCTCTAGAAGGCTGGCCGAGTCCAAGATCTCCACCTAGTGGCCTTGGGCAAGATGACAGATTTGCTGTTAAGCCTCCTCCCTCACCTCTCCAGGGAACTGGAAAAGCCTGAAATCTGCCCTTAGAAGTTGTCTCCTCTGCCCGGAGCACGCGCCGCCACGCCCCCTACCAAATCCATCTAACACATGAACTCTCTTCAAGATGGAGGAAACCGTCAGGACAGGAGCTCTAACTGAGGGGAACATTTTCAAGTGCACATGAAGCTGCCTTTCCATTCCTTGCTAAGGTTCGGGAAAAGGCAGCCCACAGGAAGAAGAGTATGGCGGCCGCAGCAGCAGAGAAAGCAGGACGGGCCGCCTGGGCTGGGGAGACAAAGCCCCGCAGAAATGGGCGCCATTGGGCTGGATCCCAATTTCACCTCTCGACTGTTCTGACTCGGTGGCTGTTCCAGTGGCCACGATGACTGCCATCCTCCTTCCCCGCAGGATGATAATTAACTGTGTCCAATGGAGCTCCGGGGTTGGTCTTTGGTTCAACCACGATTGGGGCGTCCTTGATCCGAAGGATCCGAAGGCTCAAGTGAGGCTTTTCTCTCCCCAATCATGCATTCGAAATGCTTATGAAGCCTCGGGTGGGTGTTTGTGCCTTCAGAAGAAAGCTAACGGAGAAAGCCGTTATTAGTGGAGTTATTTGGCTCACTTTGTTCTGCCGCTAAAGGTGATGGATTAGCACATCCGGCAGATGGTAGAAATAGTGTAGGGGCTGCAGCAGAGTTTTCAGCATCATTTACCCGGCTAGGAATTAGAGACACCTCATTTTCTACCTCAAAACTACTGTCTTTTACCTCCGGGAACAAAAAAGCATCTTTCTGCTTCTCGCCGGTGGTGGTATCTTCTTCGTGTTCGTTCCCACCTCCATCCGGTCGGGCAGCTTGTACTTCCTCCACATCATTTCTCATCGTGTGATTACAAATTTGGGGATCCGCTTCACTAGGGGGCCTGTTGCTGCTTCTCACACTACTACTCTGCATGACAGGATTTGGCCCATGTTTTGGCCTTTTTAGAGTCTCTTCTGACATGCCCACTCCACCACTGGCCTTGCTTCTGCTGGCCGCTTCTTTCATTTCTTCCATTCCCACCTTCGCCCTCAGTGCTTCGCTGCCGTAACCCCCGGCTAGTCCATTCGCACGGTCACTTCCTTTTATACTCTCAATGGTTGGGCGCCAGTTGGCTTGAGTGCCAAGAAGAGGAGTGTTGATATCATTGGATAACTGGAGTCTCTTTTGGTGTGGAATGAAACTGGCTTCCACAGACATTCCGTTGCCATTGGTTTGGGTCTGAGGGATGAGGGAAGAGTCCAAAGATTCGACTCTAGAAGCACTTTGGTTGCGGGGTTTGGATCCGTCATTTGTCCTGCAGCATTCTGTTGTCTGGGGCCATGAATGGATAATTCTCTCTGTAGCATCCCCTGGAGCTCCCCGCTGTGGGGGACAGGAACGCTGTGGCTTATGTGGTAAAGTTTTCTCTGGCTGTAAATCCTTTTGATTGGTGTCTAGCCTGAAATCACATGCCAGCTGTGCCCCATTCCTTGGGGCAGAAGGGTCCTTGCTCTCTTTCTGGACTAGAATAGGCTGTGACAGATGGGGCTCCCCAACCTCAGGGGTCTCTGGTGTCACTTGCTCAGCAGCCACCTGGAAATGCTGAGGCTTTGAGTTCTCTCTTGCTGGACCTTGTCCAGTACCTGATGAATAGCTGACCACTGAAGATGGCGGAATATCAGCCCTTTGCATTCCCTCCTTTGGTAATGGAGGAACGCCTGGGACAGTGTCAGCATGACCTTCTCCAAGAATGTGAGCTGGGGCACGGCAGGTGTGTTCCCCACCACTCTTACTGACTCCAGACACCGTCTGAGCTACCTTTCTGGTCCTTTGGCTTCCACCTGAGACCGGTTTGCTAAGAGGCTCAGGAATCAATGGTTTAGGGGCCGTTCTAAGATGCTCACTGCTTTCTGCCTGCTGAAGGGGAACCCCAGTCCGAGCGAGCTTCATCTGCCTTTCCTTCCTCGCTGCTTCTTCCTCAGACACTTGGGGTGATCTCTGGCGAGTTCTTTTCTGACCTGGCTTTAGGGCCTTGGGTGGACACTTCTCTGGGTGGATTCTTGATTTCCTAAAGGGATGGAGATTTAATTTAATGTTTAAGTTCTGCCCTTTAACTTTTCTCTTTGGGTAGGAGGCTCGGGTTCTGTCATTTTCTGGAACGTGTGACTCTGAAGAGCATTTCCCTCCTTTAGTCTTTTCCTGCATCCTGCTTAGCTCTTCTCTATGGCAGCTGGTTCCTTGATGGTGTTGATTTTGCTGTCGTTTCCAAGGAGCTCCTGCCTTCGCCGAGTCAGTCAGGAGCAGAGCTAAGCCATTTTCTTCTTCCACGTCTGGAAGGCGGAAGCTAACTCTCTTTCGGACACGTGGTTTCTGGCCTCTGGCTGATACTCCCACGTTGCCCTCGCTCAAGAGAAGTTCCTTGACCGTGCTGCTCACTCTGGTTTGGACTTGCTGGGACTTTCGATGCTCCCTGTGACTCGATTTCCTTTCACTTGGACAATCTTGCGACTGGTTGCTAGAAACATATTTACAGAGGAGGGCTCTGTCTGAGGGCAGTTCCATCAACTTGCTCTGCCCTGGCAGCCCACGAGGCCCGTGGCGGTGGGAGCTGGGATTTCGAGTATTTGGGGGGACACGGACGTCCTTCGGCCTGGGCAGCTGGGCTGACGAGCTTGTAATAAAGCATCTTTGCTGGGGAGGTTGAAAGCTGTAGACTCCCATTTCTGTCGGAGGCTGCCACAACTCATTTGTTAAATGGGTTTCCAGGTCTTCTCTCGCCAAGACTGAGGTGGGCGTTGAGCCTCTTCCGTTCCATGTGTCACTGCTGATATCTGCTGGATGATAAACACAGGCGTTTAGCACACGGTGGAGTTCTATTACACCAACTGAACAGATGTTTAGTCACCCTATGTAAACAGCACCGGAGAAGATGGCTTTGCTTCTGGCACATTCCAGGGAACACTGTCGCTAATTCTCAACCAAACAGACAGGAAAGAACTTGGGGGACGACTTGAAGCCTTTGTGACGACGTTTGCCCATCCTGGATGGCCTCAACCAGGAAACCTCTCTTAATCGGTGACCCCACTGAGAGCCCGACACCGCTTAAACTGTCAGAAGCGGGAACCCTGTGGGCTGGCAATTCCAGAGGCCCTCCCCGGCTTGCCGAGGGCGGTGCTTTACAGACACTCTCTCCTGTGAAATATAGACCAGAAGGCACTTATTGGCGTGGTGGTTATGAATCAGCCTATCGAGGGGCCTTCTCCCCGCTCCCCTCCTTTTCGTGGCTAAGAGCTCAAATTGGAAGGATGGCGTGGACTCATGGAACCTGTTTTGGAATCCTAACTGTGACCGTAGCTACCTATGTGCCAAGGACATGCCATTCTCCCTCCTCCCCTGGAAGATGAGGTAGTTGTGCAAGAAGACCTGTACAAGGCCATCCTGTGATCTGGGTCCTGGATTAGTCCCAACTTCAGCCCCCAGACGTCACTGGATGCCCAACAATGGAGGAAGAACCACTTGAGGAGAGAGCTGGCTGAGAGATGTGTGGCTTCACCCTGGAGGATGCTATTGTTCCTTTTGTTCAAGGATTTACTGTGGGGAGGTCAAGCGAGGGCTGCACCCGGAGACGGAGGGCACAATCCCAGTGCCAGCTCGGCCACGTTGAATGCAGCCCTCCAGCTCTCCATTCACACTTCCTATGTGCCAACATACCAATCCATCAACAGAAAGTTGTAGTTTTAGAAAACGAGAATTCTCTCTTATTCAAAGCGAAAAGCTCTTGCTTCTTGCCCAGATGGCATGCATTGGGGTAGCTAAGTGGAGCAGTACCTAGAGCATGAAACCGCAATCAGAGATGCTCAAGTTTCAGTCCAGTCTCAGACTTGTACTGGCTACGTGACCCTGAGCCTAATCTCTTAACTTCACCTCTTTGCCTCAATTGTCTCAACTGTAAAATGGGGATAATAATAGTACCTACCTGCGGAGGTTGTTAGGAAGACCAAACAAGAATTAGGCATTATTATCATTATTATTGTTATTATTATTTAGTAGTAGTAGTAGTAGTAGTAGTAGTAGTAGTAGTAGTAGTAGTAGTAGTAGTAGTAGTAGTAGTAGTAGTAGTAGTGTAAGATAATATAAGTAATGGGGACACCAGGGATATTAAAAATCAACTATGGGGTTTGTGGGAACACTCTCTGGGATGTAAGAGAGACTATAACTAAACACTGAAGCCTTGTACAGCTACACCACTCCCAACTGGAAAAATAACAACCAACTGTCCCTCTGGCCAGAGGCCTTGAATTAACTGACAAGGTAACAAGGTGAAATTGGGTTTTAATTAGAAACAACGAAAAGGAGGGATAGGAATGACTACTCTAAAATCTTAACACCTAATAACAAAACCCAAAGGGACAGAGAAGGACTTATTCCACTACACTAATCTAAGCTATCTAACTAACAGGGCCCAAGGAGCTATACTGGAGTCTCTGGGTTTCTGCCTCACACCTGGAACCTGCCAGGCTTGAGTACAGCTGGGGCTTTTGTGGCTTTGGGATTCTCACTGCAATCCACTGATGATGTCTGGATGCCAGGAGCTACAGATGTCTCAGGAACCAAGTAGTAAGGGGTTTGCTTGAAGCACTGTCCTCTTCTCTTGTTCTTTCCTTAAATGCCACACCACACAGGATCCAGGGGAAAACAAACAGGAAGCAAGGTGTCCTTTGCTCTGAGGTCTCCCAGGCTGGCAACAGTTTTTGCCTACCACTAATGGAGTCCACACCCAGAACACACACAGACTTCCTCCTCCTTCATTCCAACCTGGAATTCCCAGCTCCAGCTCCTTCCTGCTAGGTACTTCCTAATCAATATATAATCAATGCCTAATAACTAGCTAATCTAATCTTACTCATAACAGTAGTAGTAGTTTTTCCTCCTCCCATCTGACGAGGTTATTTGTCAGGTGCTTCCTTCCGTCCCCAGGAAGTGGCAAGAACTAAGGACTGGGGGATATAACAGAATAGCCCTCCCCAGCCCCCTGGCCTTCCACTGTAAGTGAACAGGCCATGTGGCTGGTCTCCCTCTCCCGGGTTGCCCGGACTCTCCCCTTAGGCCTGCAAACCTTGGGAAGGCTTTAGAGCAGCCCCTCCGTCCCTCCCACGTGTGGAGGACATGAGTGATGCTTGGCATGATGGGCATAAAGAAGCGACAGGAGCTCCTCTCCATGGCAGCGGCCTGCCTGTTCTGGAAGAAGAGCGGGGCTGGGCCGGGGGCAGAAGAAGGTCCATCCCTTCTTCCCCTAAATATGGAAAGTGTCCGGGCCAGGCTGAGAGCCGCCATGGCCACACTCGCTTGGCTCCCGGCTGGGGAGAGTGACTCCGTTCTGGGCTCTCCCGGGCCTCGGACGGCTCCTCAAGGGAGGCCGTCTGTCCTGGCCACCCACCTCCCCAGAACGGTTCCCTGGTGGTCCCAGGCTGGGAGGGTCGGTGCCCGCCCATCAGACGTAGCCCCTGGGATGTTGGGGCTCTTTCCTGGAATAGAGACCCCTCCGGCGCCATCTTTTGGACGTGCTCCCGCCCACCCCCAAGCGGGCGGAGCCCCTGAAGAACAATGCTGGATCTTCTTCTCTCTGCCCCCCCCCCCCTCGCGCACACAAGATGAGCGAACTCACCCATCGTCCTTCTGGAGCTCCATTCGAATGTCTGCGTCTGGATCCCTCCCGGTTCCAAATGCCTCAGCTTCCCCACTCTGCTGTGGAAGTGCCTCGTCCAGGGGCTGCTGTCCCCGATGGCCGCCATGTTCCCAGAAGGCTCTGCGGTGCCCTGCGGCACACAGTGGAAGCCCGAGAAGGAGCCACTGCGCAGCGCGTGTCCCTCCGCCTGTGGAAGGCTTCTGAAGGCCACTCCGAGGCCTGTGGACGCCGAGACGCTGTCCAGCACTGCCGTCTGGCCGCGTTCCTGTAGAAGCGGCCTTGCCTTTCTCGAGCCCACCACGGACGTCACCTGGATCTCGTTTTCGTGGGTTAAGCAGCAGTTACAGGATCCCTGAGCCAAGTCGTTTCTTAGCTCTCGAGCACGCAGGGATCCATCAGGAGCTCGGCAACACGGGCCTTCCGAGGCGGCTTCCTGGGCTTTGCCTCGCTGGAGCTTCCAGGTGAAGATGGCTAAGATGAGGCACGTGAGAGCCACAGCGCCTGCGACAAACAGGAACAAGTACAATTCAGCATCGTGAGAAGACGCGTCTAAAGGGCCAGAGAGCGCCGCGGGGCAGAGCGAGGCCTGGCTGAGGCCACCCGGGCTCCCCGGCAAAGCGCCGCCAGCTAGCCAGCGCCAATCATGGCTCCACCCACAGGCAGTGAATACCTGCCAGGCCCGTACCGGCCCGGAAGGCGTCCGAAGGAAAAAGGAAGCAGCCCCCCTCCAAAAGGGCGCTGCCTCCTTCACGATGGGGCTCGTTTGCGCGTCCCAGGCTACACAGGCGATTTGAGAAACGGGGCACGGCCACGAGGGAGACTGGCCAAACATGCCAGATGTGGAGGGGGAGCGTTGTGGGGCCAGGAGCATCCTTTGGCTTCCTTGCTGGCCCTTCTCCCCCGTGTCTTGGGAAACAAGAAGAAAGGATGCCAAGTCGTTCCAAGTGACTTCCGTGGAGGAAATGGAGGACCGAGTCGTTTTCCACAAAATGCTCTGATTCTTTCAAAGTGATCTTGGCCTCAGTTATTCTCAAGGAGATTTCTGTTTCTGTTTGACCAGCGCTTTTCCCCTCTGCAAGAGGACCCAAAGCTCCATTCCCATCTCCCAGACAACGTCAATACTCCCTGCTTAGCACACTCTCAAACAACACCCTGCCCAAGTTTCATTCACACATACACACACTTGTGTACACCTTTGCACATACCAGTCACACATGTACACACGCAAGCATACACGCTCACACTCACAAAAAAGAAAGCTCCAATTGCATGACTCCTGCCCTAGTTCTCCATGGCGTCCTTCCTACTGATCATGGTCCAGCTGTGGGATGAAGCCCACCCCATTCCTTGGCCCTTCACAATCCTGCCCCAACCTGGAGTTTGGAGAGTATCGATGCTTACAGGGTCTTCACAGAGCATCTGGTCACCCCCAGCCTGAGAACCAAGTGGCTCATGGGCACGTGGGCATCCAGCCTTGGCTAGAAGACCTTGCGTCCCGATACAATCTTCTCTCCTTCCTCAGCTCAGATCCTCGGCTCCCTCCAGCTATGTTGCTAACTGTTCCAATTTGCTTACTCGTCCATTCCCCTCTCTGGGCCTTTACTTGTGCCAGTCCCCAGCCCTGAAAGCCTTCCTCTCTTTTTTGCCTCCTCATCCTCACTTGATATGGAATCATAGAACCTAGTGACACCGAGGCAAGAAGAGATGATAGAGACCGTCTGGCTCATCGCCTCCCTCACATTCCAAAGGAAAAAGCTGGCCCACTGAATGTTAGGGTTGCACAGGAGCTCGGCAGCAGAGTTAGAAGGGGGATGTCTGGGTCCCATCCCAGGTCACTCGTCCTTCATCTTTTGTTCCCTTAGATTCCTCTTGTGCATGTTGAGGGAGTTTGGGAGATCAAAGAGTGGTGGGAACCTGGATTTAGAGAAGCTTTCTGAGGTGCCGTCGAGCTCTACATCCTAGGAGCTGATGTCTCTCACGGTACTCATTGTGGGAATAAACACAAAGTCAGGTTCTATGTATCGGAACATTGTTTTAGTGGAAAAGGACTCAAAATATTCAGCCTTGAAGCATATTGTTGAAACATTGTTTTAGTGGAAAATGTCCTAAAATATTCCGTTTTGAAGCATGTTGTTGCGCCAGTGAGAACCAAAAAAGCGAACTTATTTTTAAAGTGTGAGTCCCTGAAAGCCAGATTCCTTACCCGAGGCCTGGGGATTTGTGTGAATCTGCTGTCTACATCTCAGGGCAATCGGCCTCCTTTGTCATCTTGTGTGCTTAATTTGGGGCAGTGAGAACCATGATTCTGAGAGGAGATCCATAGGCTTTACTGACCACTGCCCAACGGGTGTTGGACACAAAACACATTAAGAACCCTGACCCTAATGTCTTATTGAGGGACTGAGACCATCAGGGTCCTTGAAGCCGGGGCACCACACCCAGCAGGTCCAGCCAAACGGGAAGGCCTTCAAGTACAGGTTGGGTTTGGAGAGTCATCCAAGCACCCCCTTAGCCAAACTCAGATGGGCTCATCATTCAAAGGCCAACGGCTAAGAGATAAGATTTGGGGGCCCCTGTAACCTCTGAGATAGACTATTCTGACGGGTGGGAACCAAGTGCCATCAGCAGCGGAGGAGGGACCTTTATGAATATGCAGAAGCAATTCTAAGAGCAATAATCCTAAGAATTGCAGAGCTATGTGGTGGCTAATGAGGGCTCTTCATGGATGACCGCATCAGGAGATTTGCTTACAAACACCGAGGAAACTGAGAGCAGAGCTAGGATCATAAACAAATGTCTACTGTGCCCACAGCCCACACGCGGGCTTAATTAACCATCCGATCTTGCCACTCAAAGGAATAAATGAAGATAAAAGGGCAGGCCCATGAGCGGCCAACGTAAGGATTATGGGAGCTAGTGTAGTGTTGTAGCTGAATTCCATGAAACTTGCTATTTGTTATTGGCATGTACGTTAACTCAATGATTTGGCTTTTCTTTTCCCCTTTCCTCAAATTTCATCCGGTGAAGAGCCTGCCCATGGGGCCATTTTGGCTCTATCTTATGGGAACGATGACCTCAAGTTACCTTTTACCTGCCTGGAGTTGGGGGCACATTACCTCTCCCTTCTTCACTTGGCTCTGGGTAAGAAAAGAGACCTCAGGCAAGGGCCCCTCCCCAGCCACAGATTCAGAAAGCAGATTCCTCTTAAGAAACAAGCGTGAGACAACGGTCTTCTTGCTTGGAGAAAGGGAGATGGAGTCCGGCGGAGGAGGCATCTCCACTGCTTTTCAGAATTTCAGGAATGTACAGGCCTTGCTCTTCCTTCCAAGCCGCAAGCTGGTTGGGCTAAGCAGGCAGGGGCCCCAGTTGTTCAAAAGAAGTCAGTAAGGGCCATAGCCAGAAAGGAGTATTTGAGTCGATGAGGCAGGCTCCTCTCCTGGGCTAGCTGCTTCCAAGTATGGGAAGGGTGTCCCTGGAGAGAAAGGCCTAGCCTCGTTGGGTAGGAGCCCAGAGGGCAGAAGGAATTCTGAGGTGGAAGTTGCAAAAAGGCCACTTTAGGCTTCACATCAGGGATAAAAGGCCTCTGCTCAGAGCATAGGACGTTCCTTCCAATGCCACTGTGTTGTGGGACGCTCCCCATCCGCCCCAGAGGCTTTATCTTCTGCAGTTCTGGGCCCTACATTTTCGGAAGGACATTGGCACCGATCCAGAGATGGGCAGCCGGAGAGGCTGGCGCTGATGCCACTCAAGGACCAGGCAGAGGGAAGCTGAGGAAGAGCAGAGCCCTGATTCTGAGTGAGAGGAGGAGGAGGAGGAGGAGAGACACGGCATCTGTCTGGAAGGAGTGGAATGACATTCCCAGGGAAAGAGCTAAGGGACTGGTTTGGGGCCTTCGTGTCCTCAGCCGCTGGCACAGTGCATGGCACTCTCAAAGAATTTAACGGGTGTTTGTGGGTGTTTGTGCATTGAGAAGAGAATATAGGCAGGATGTTGAGGGATTCAAGAAATGGCCACAAGCAAAGCTTCGGCCGTAGTCCCTCCAGACTAGGATGGGCCGCCTCTCTTCGGAGATTTTCCAGTGAAAGTTCTTGAGAGGATTCATCCAGGTCTGGGTTGAACCACGTGGCTTCTAAGGTCCCTCCTGATGAACTCAGTTAGTGCTCTGATGCTCTAAATCCAGTGGCAAATGGCAATGGTCTGCTCTGCTGGAAGCCTGAGCTCCGAAGACCTTGAGCAATCCCAGACTCCCCAGTCTGCCGGCTCTGTGTCCTGACTGCTCCTAACCGCTGCTGCTGCTGCTGTGGCTGCTGCTGCCCCCAAACAGGAAAGGCTTCTCTAAATTGTGGTTGAGCCGCTCTTCTCATTTTCTCATGAGGTTTGGGGGGGGGGGACAGCTAGCAGGGCACCTCGGAGAGGGGAAGAGGGGAGCCCAATAGAATAAATAGCCCAATTGTGTTCCAGTCTGGCTTGTGAGTAATGTGAGTGCGGATTCTCTGAGGAAATCGTCGCGTGAGGCATGTTTTCCTCACATAATATTACATTTGAAGCCATCTGGGTGCAAAAATACCAACTGCAGGTAATAGTATTGATATAAAATGAGGACTTCCTATCCGTGGTTTCCCTAATAACTAACATTTCTATATGACTTTCATTTTTACCAAATGCTTTGCATAGAGTGTCCCACTTGAACGTCAAGCCATTCCTTTGAGGCAGGTGCTGGGAGAGTTCCCATTTTACAGATTAGGAAACTGAGGCAAAGGCACCTTCTCAGGCATCTACTAGTTATCCGAGGCAAGATTCAGCCTCAGATAATTCTGACCTCAAATCCAACACTGGACCCCCCTGATGCGTTGTCTTTGGACCGGATGGCCCCCTTCCTGGAGGCTCTCCCTTCCCATCACCCTCTCCTGGCTTCCTTCAAGGCCCATTTCACATGTTCCCTTCAGAAGGAGCTTCCCCACATGCCCACTGCCAGTGCCTTAGCTCTGGGATAGCCTCGCATTTCTCCTCCACGGGCAAGGCTGGGCGTGGCTTTGTCACAGGCTTCCTCCCCAGTAGGAGGCGCTGCCCCTGCACTCTGGGCCTGTTTTCTCCTTTCCAGCGCTTAGCAGAGAGCAGCCTCTGCCTGACCCACTGAGTGGCCTCTGCGCTCCTCCTGCTTTGGGCTTGTCCTTTAGCTTTCACTTTGCTTCTCATGCGAAGGCATTTCTGAATTGCCCCGAAATCTTCCAAATACAGTCAAACATGCTCTTGCCCTTGAAACTCCCAACAGCCCCTGGGGCAGTGGCCAGGGCGGGGGAGAGGCAGGAAGGGACCTGGGGGCTCCGGGACTGGCCCTCGGGGCACCTGCAAAGAGATTCAGGCTTTTCCAAGCAACGAGTTTTCTCCCTTCAAGACAGTCTCATGAGGTAGGTGGGACCCAGTATTACGTCCACTGTAAAAGGAAGGGGAAATTGAGGCACAGATCCAAAGGGACTCGCCCAGCATGACCCAGCTAGCTCCCGACAGTCTTCTGGGCCGGGGCCTTGCCCCTCGGGGAGACCCCTGTGCCTGGGCACACTGCTGCCAACCTTGCACAGCCATTGTCACGGAGGCCTCCCAGGGCCGAGGCCTCGAAGCCTCCCTGAGGGAGGCCCCCCCCCCCCCCGGGCTTGGGAAAGAGGCAGTGGATGTCCTGGGGGGCCCTCGGGGAGCCAAGCCTTCCGGAATGGCCTTCCTCATCCTCAGATTCCAGAGGCTTCCCAGACCCAGAGTCATGGGCGCCCAAGCCGCCCACCGTACGGATGAGGAAACCGAGGCACACAGTGGCACCGCTAGTCTGTGCGGGGCAGGCGGGCTTTGGAGCTCCGGCCCAGCACCTGGACAGAGACCCCACGGAAGCCTGGTCTATGGCCAGAAGGAGAGAGCCCGAGGGCAGCCCCCCCCCACACCGGCGGCCCACCTACCTGCGAGGCACAGGACGGTCACCTGCGCCGCCTCCCTCCCGGGCTGCGCGCTCATCTTGTCCCTGAACACCAGCGTCAGGTTCGGAGCCTGGGAATCGCAGTCGGCCTCCAAGCGGCGGACCCTGAGGCCCACCGCAGTCCCCGCCGCGGCCGCTGGGCTCTGGCACTTCGGGTCCCTGCGGCTGCCGCGAGTGGGAGCCTCAGCCCGGCCGGCCGGGGAGCCCTCTGGGCTGGAGTCCGGGGGGCCGAGAGCACACAAGCAGCCCCGCTCCGGCCTGTCCAGACTCCAAAGGAGGAGCCGGGTGAGCGGGCCCAAGGTGCCCTCGGGGACGTGCGCCAGCCTGTTGCCGGAGAGGTCCACCTCCCGCAGGCCGGGCAGCGCCGCGAAGGCCCCCGGCGCCACGTGGCTGATGACGTTGTCGGACAGGTCCAGGTAGGCCAGGCCGGCCAGCGCCGCCCCGCCGCCGCCGAACGTGCGCTCGGTCAGGGCGCCCAGCCGGTTCCCGTTCAGGAGGAGCCGCAGCAGGCCCGGCGTGCCCCGGAACCAGGCGCCCCGGACGCTGTCCAGCACGTTGTGGCTGAGGGCCAGCACCTGCAGGCGCCGCAGCGCCCCGAACGTGGCCAGGGACAGGGCCGAGCTGGCCAGGCGGTTGTGCTCCAGCAGCAGCGTCCGCAGCCCCGCCAGCCCGTGCAGGGCGTCCGCCTCGATGGCCGCGATGCAGTTCCGACTCAGCGTGAGCACCGCCACGTGCGGCAGCGAAGACAGGTTGGTGGCCGCCACCGTCGCCAGGGAGCCGTCAGTCACCAGGAGCGCCCGGGTGCTGGCTGGAGCCTCTGGGTGGGGGGAGGGAGAGAGGAGACAGGTGAGATGTCTCACCCCCACCCCCACCCCCACACTCACACACACACACAGTCATATTCACACTCATATCCACTCACACACACACTCACACTCACACACACTCACATATCCACTCGCAGTCACACACAGTCACACTCACACTCACACGGTCACACTCACACACACTCACCATTAATATCCTTCAAGCAGTCTCCTAGCCTGCGCGAGAACACGCTGAGTAGGAGAAGGAGGGTTATTCCCTTGTGCTCGATCTGGGCAAAGCCCGCTGTTCCTGGGCACGCTGCCTCCTCCCACTGAGCATCCCCAGGATCTCTGAGGTGTCCAAAACAATGGCTCACCCTTCTGCTGGGGTTAAAGGCAGACAAAAAGTTTGCCTCCATTACTCCATTTGAAACAAAGGCCTTGTGAGGTAGATGCCATCATTACACCCATTTTCCAGATGAGAAAATTGAACCTCGGAGGGTTGTTCCACAGCAGTAACAAGCATCGCATATCATGTGTGAAGGCCCGGGGAGCCCAGCAAGGGCCCGAAGCCGGGCACGGGTTTTCCTGACTCCTCCTCCAGAACCCCAGCTGGGGGAGGGGGAACCCACAGCGCCAGGCTTTCCCTTTGGGCGCTCTTGATGGCTGGAACGAGGCTTTGGCACCCACGTGGGCACGTGTCAGCGGAGGGATGGCGATGGGACAGTTTGGGGCGGGCGTCCCCCCACCCCCGTCTCCCCAAAGGACACCCACAACGGTATTGGAGAGCGAAGTTTGTCTTCACGAGCGCCTTCCCTCTGCGGGACTTGTTAGCCCGAAGTCAACATGTATGGCGACCAGAGGGAAGATCCCTCACAAGCCATTCCCAGGAGACCTTGTACGCTGCCTCTTGCCCCCGGCGTGCCATCGTGGGGATGAGGGCGGGGCATCAGCCCGTCCACCCCTCCTCCCCATCCGGGCAACTGGGAGGCGCTGGAGCATCCACTAACTGGTCTCAAAGCTGCCTCTTCCTCCTGTCATGAAGGGCTGTAATGGCGATCGTTTTCCCGGCAGAACCTGCTCGGGGGCTTCCTCCTTCCCCGCGTCTCCGCCTAGAAGTTGCCATTGGCTGGCTTGCTGGCCAGGCTCGCCTCTTGTTAAAAGGCGGCTTAATAAGGTGCCTCGTGAAAGGGTTGACTTGACCCCGCAGTGGGCAGTGAATGCGGCCAGCGGATGCTGGGAGCATGGCCGCAGCTCATCTACTCCCGAGACGAAAGAAAAAAGAAAGGAAGGAAAGAGCAGAGCAGACGTGTGGTGATGGGCGTCTGGGCCTGGGCCTCTGGGCGGAGGACGGGCTGCCTCTGCTGCTCAGCCTCCAGGTTGAACTGGGCAGAACTCTGGGCAAGAAGGAGAGCTGCGTCCTCTCCTTCCTTCATTCCTTTTTTCAGGGGTTTCCCTGCCTGCCTGCAAGGCCTCTGCTCACTTTCTTTTATATATATATATATATATATACTTAAACCCTTACCGTCCATCTTGGAATCAATATACTGTGTATTGCTTTCAAGACAGCAGAGCAGCAAGGGCGAGATGATGGGGGTTAAGGGACTCACCCAGGGTCACATAGCTAGGAAGTTTCTAGGGTCAGATTTGAACCCAGGACCTCCCTTCGCTGTGCCCAGTGCTCAATCCATGAAGCCCCCTTACTGTTCCCCTTTTCATTTTCAGTAAAAAGGTTTTGAATAAGCTTTGAAGGTTATTAAAACTAAACTATAAGGTCGTTTTGCTGGGGATTCCAGTCATGGGGGGCTTCAGGAATCCAGGAGGAGGGGTGACTCCTTGGGTGTGGCTCCCCTGTGAGCCATGCCAGGAGCAGCGGGGACAGCTAAAGGCATTCCTTCCATTACCTGGTATGTACGTCAGCCTCTGGCAGAGAGTGACCTCTCGGGAACACGCGGAGCAGGAGGGGGGGCACGACGCCCCCAGGCGCACCGTGATGGCCAAGAGGGCGAGCCAGCCACCTGAAAGAAGAAGAGGAGAGCGCGTGTTCCCTCGTGCTGACCTGCAGTATTTCCGATTGCATGACTGCCACTTCGTTAGAAATGCTGATGATTTCTACTCCCCAAGAGAACTCCCAAGCTAAGCTACCCAGTGAGTGGCGTGAGAAGAAAGCGAGTCCTCGGCCTGCCTCGACTTTGGCAGCCAAGGATGGCCGAGTGGCCGAGGGCTCCCCGTGCTTTGGCGGATGACTATGGAGAGGTAGGCTACGAAGGGCCCTTGGAGGCCACCTAGCACAACGTAGTTTGTTTTGAAGCCTAAAGTTCATGGACTTGTCCAGGGTCACGGAGGTGGGAAGTTTCTGAGATGGGGCTCGCATCCAGGTGGCCCTGACTGTGGCGCCACCACGCTCTCCCTCCTGCCCCCGGATCTCTCTCGGCGCTCTTTCCGAATCACATTTTCTCAAAGTAGGACTCCAAAGTCGGACACATGCAGAAGCCCCTCTGCAAAACCTCAGCGATGGGGCTGAAGCCTTTGAACACAGACTCCCCCAAAGGTCGGGCCTTTTTCGATGCCTTTCGTTTTCTTTCGTGCCATGGCACAGCCCATCAGGCTGCCGACGCCGCCATCCTCACCACAAAACAAAGGAAGAGCGTGAAGGAAAAGGGACCCAAAAGCAGCCCTCTGGGAGAGTGGACCAAGTGTCCGTCCTCCATAGCCAGCCGCCTCTCCAGAGAGACGAGGACCCGGGCTCCGCGATCCACCTTCATGGCTTCTGCTACATTCACCTTGGCGAAAGCCCCCCAAACCAAGCAGTGTTTTGGCCTCGGCCCCCGTTTTGTTCCCCAAAGTCTCTTCGGAGCAGCACGACTCCAGACGACGACGACGACGACGACGACGACGACGAGGCTGACTCTGCTGAGCCCTTAATCCTCCTCGTGCCCGAGTCCAAGGCGGCCTGTTTCCCAAAGCATTTCCCAAAGCGTTTTCAGGGATCGAAGCGGAGCGGAGCAACCGGGAGCCATCTAAGAAGGCAGGGCCTTGGACGGGGGACACCCAAAGAGTTAACAGCCTCCCTCCCTTCCCCTCCCCACTTTTTCATTTCCAGCCTTTCGTTTTGAGAAGGAAAAACTGCCATTTGCAACATGCAAAGGTAATTAAAGCGTTTCGCAGCCTCATTATCTGAATGCAGTTGCGAATCCTGACTTAAAACTCTTATCAGGAAGAGACTCGCCATTGGCCCACAAAGAGTAAATGAACATTCAATTAACGCCTCCATACAAGACTATGTTTTAATAAAAATATATTTTATTCTTAATCTCTCCCTCTTTGCAAATGCAAATCCCCCCATTTTCAAAGTGTCCCACGACGGCTGTCGTCCTTTTATTCTTGCCAGAGAGGGAGACAAAAGGCCTCTCTTCATCCTTCTTTCCTTCCTTCTTTCTTTACAGGGAAGACCGGAATTTTCTGAAGTGGTGACTAAACTGGAAGAATGCCTTTGCAACATCGAGGTGAGTGGGGCTGGGTGCCCGCCCTTGGCCGGGAGCCACAGCCTCCAGGTTCCCGTGGGTCCTGGGCCTGCGGAAGAGCAAGCCGGCCTGGGACCTCAGCCTTTGGGGTTCTTATGGAAATTTCCTGCAGAGCCCCCCAAAAAGGCGGCGTGTGCGGATGGCTCCATCCTGGTGCAATATAATAAGTGACAAAAGAGGAGCCAGAGAATCCAGGCTCTCCAGAGAGGAGCCATCAGCCACTATAGGCCCGGCCTGTCTCGAGAGAGCCCATAAGTGGATGTAAAGGGTAAATGGAGGGAGGAGCTAGCCATACTTTAAATACATACCTAGATGCGTATCTGTGGCTTTTAGGCAGGTCCCCTTAAGCATGTTTGCTGTCAGACCAGACTCTTGACTAGATGGAAGGTTGACATCACGAGAGCCACCGAAGAGCCAATGAGAAAGAAAATGAAGCCATCCCAAAAGGACGAGGCTGTACAAAAAGGCGCTCTGCCCACTTTCTCCAAGTGCCAAGAGGCCACCCCGAGGGCCAGACCTTTTCTCTAGGCTGAAAGGTTTGGGTGTGTTTGCTTGCTTGCTTGTTCTCCTTCAGAGGGGGAGCTGCCAGCTTGAATGCTCTGCATAACGACTTCCATTTTCTACTTCAAGTTGCCAGTAGGAGCAGGGCAAAAGGCGAGATCCTAAAATCTTGGGCAGAGCAGAGACAAGCGTGGGCACAGATCCACACAAACGCGTTCCCTAAATGCGAAATCTTTTCCCCTTCTTTCTCTTTCATTCCCTATTTGTAATGAAGAGTCCTAGAAGAAGAGGGGATGACCCTTCCCGACCCAGGCGCCATCTTCTCTACTTACATATATAAGGGGAAGAAGAAACACAAACAAAAATCCCAACAGAACCAGGGAGGACAACTTCGAAAGGGTGGGAATGGGGGAGGGATGGGAGTCGCATTTTCTGCTCTAAATAGAAGGCGATGCTGCCTCCATCTTGTGAGGGAAGATGAGGCTCTTTCTCAACCCTATGATAAATTTGTAGGATGCCTGAAGCCCCAGACCGTTTTGAAAAGAAAAGGAATCGTCAGCCCTCGATTTAGGAAGGTTCTTGAAAGGCTCCCAAGTCAAACACCCTAATTTTATAGATGAAGAAATTAAGTCAAAGAAGGTTAAGAGATTTGCCCAGTATGTGCAGCTATTAAATATCTAAAACAAGATTTGAACCCAGGTCTCCTTGACTACAAGCTCTACATTCTATCTGGTACATGAGTTCAAGCTCATGCTGTTCTGCAAGACTTTGTAGAAGGAACTGGTGATCTTTTAAACCAGTGATTCCCAAAGTGGGTGCCACCACCCCCTGGTGGGTGCTGCAGAGATCCAGGAAGGCAGTGATGGCCACAGGGGCATTTATCTTTCCTATTCATTACTATTAAAATTTAAAAGCAATTCATTTCCAGGGGGCTAAGTCATATTTTTTTCTGGAAAGGGGGCGGGAGGCCAAAAAAGTTTGGGAACCACTCTTTTAAACCATAGAAGAAAAAGCTTAAGGGGAAAATAAAAGCTGACTTCAAATATATTGAGGAGTCTATAGCATAGAAGAGGAATAGACCTTCCCCTCCTCCAGTTAGGCATCAGAGGACAGAACTAGGGACAACTGGTGGAATCCGGAATGCATTTCCAACCAGTGGAGCTTTCCAAAGTATTCTGAGAGGGGGCAGCTGGGTGGCTCGGTAGATTTAGAGCCAGACCTAGAGACGAGATGGGAGATCCTATGCTCAAATCTGACCTCAGACACTTCCCAGCTGTGTGACCCTGGGCAAGTCACTTGACCCCCATTGCCTGCCCTTACCACTCTTCTGCCTTGGAGCCAATAGGAAGTTAAGGGTTTTAAAAAAAAAGCGTACTAAGGCCCTCTTTCCCCTTATTGGAATTCTTCCAGCAGGGGCTGGACAACCATTTCCCTAGTCTGTTGTAGAGAGGATTCTTGCCCAGGTCCATTTTGGGGGAATTGGCCCCTGAACTCCCTTCCGACATGGGCAATAGAAAGGACTCTGAAGCTCTCTGCTGAGGCTTCTCTGAGCCCCTCAAAGAGCAGAGCTGATCCCAACGGTAAAACTAATCCATGGCATGGCTTAGGTCTGACCTAAAGGAAGCCAAATGGAGGAAAGGGTGGCCGCCCGCCGAAGGGACAGTATTTGAATGAGGAATCCTAGCCGGCAGCAGGGATCCCGGCTGAGCCTGGCCGGCTGTTTGTTTCTCTTGCTTGGGGAGGTGCCTATCCAACTGGTACCTCTTCTGCAGATCACACGCAATTGCAATGTACAAATGTGCAAAAACACTTGGGCTGCCCAGTTGGGCTGGGAGCAGGCACTGTGAGCTACAGCTATTGCACGTGAGGCTGTAAATGCTGGGGAGACATTTCCTCCCCCACGCTGCTCCTCAGCATTTGACTTTCCTCCCAGCAGCCTCTCCTATCATCATACTTTTCTAATAGGGGCTCCAATCCGGCCATGGGTCGCCCTCAGTCTCGGCACAGAATCATAGAATGTGAGGACTGGAAAGGACCTCAGAAGCCATCGTGCCCAGAGCAGAAACCCATGTGCGAAACCCCAGGCTAAAGGAGTCCCCACCCGAGAACACGCTGAGTGGCCATCCAGCCTTTGCCTGAAGACATTTAGGTGTTTCTCATCTTAAACAGTGGATGCGTCTTTGGAGAGAATTACATCCCCAAGCCCGGCAGTGGTTAGGCACCTGCTAAAAATGGCTGTTGAATGAAATCGCATCAGAGAGCCAGAGTAATCCAATGGGATTTATTCATCAAGCACCATACAGTAACTAGAAGAGGCCCATAGGTGGTGCAGTGGGTAGAGCACCAGGACTGGAGGAGCAAGACCCAAGTTCTAATGCAATCTCAGACACTTCTCAACTGTGTGACCCTGTTTGCCTCAGTTTCTGCATCTGTGAAATGACCGGGAGAAGGAAATGGCAGATTGTTCCAATATCTCTGTTGAGAAAACCCTAAAATGGGGCCAAGGACTCGAACACAATGGAAAACAACAGCAGCTATAATAGATCTAGATAGAATTAATATAAGGCATTAAGGTTTATAAAGGGTTTTATGCTCTTATTTTGTCCTCTAACAGAGTAGGTGCTATTATAATTATCCTCATTTAACATATGAGGAAACTGAGATTAAGAGAAAATGATTTACTGAGGTTACCCAGCTAGTAAGTGTCTGAAGTCCACGTTCAGCTAACCCAACTCCAGCCACCTAGCCGTCTTGCACATGCTACAAAGACAAATTTTGAGAAGGAAAGTCACTGCCCTGAAGGAGCTTACTTCTACCTCAGGCGTTCCCAAACTTTTTTGGCCTGCCGCCCCCTTTCCAGAAAAAATATGACTTAGCCCCCTGGAAATGAATTGTTTTTAAATTTTAATAGCAATCAATAGGAAAGATTAATGCCCCTGTGGCCATCACCGCTCCTCTGGATCACTGCAGCACCCACCAGGGGGCGCTGGCGCCCACTTTGGGAATCACATTCTACTTGTACACAGGAGGAGATACAACATAAACAGATGAATAATAATTTATGGAGAAGGGATAATCAAGAGATTAAGATAATTACATTTTGTAAAACTAAGAGATAATCAAGGTTTTATAAGCCAAATCTTATTTAGAATTGTACCAGGGAATTTCCTTCTTAATGAAAGGGTTGTTTTTTTTTTTCATTTGAGGTTATTTATTTTTTTTGTTACATTAAAATACCCAGACTCTCTTTCCTTCCCCTCCCCCATTAGAAAAGGCATTATTTGACAAAAAGATACAAGTATATGTAAACTCGTGCCTTCCATTTATCAGTTCTTTCTTTGGAGGTGGACACATGCAATCATTCTTCAAAGAATATTTCTGTTGCTGTATAGAATGTTCTCTTGGCTCTGCTCATTTTGCTCTTCATAATTTCATGTAGGTCTTTCCATTAAAAAAAAATCAACCTGATCACCATTTCATAAGGAGCATCAGTATTCCCTCACAACCATATGCCCCAATTTGGTCCACCATTGTCCAGTGGATGGCTAGCCCTTTGCCACCACAGAGAGAGCTGCTGTAAATCTTTTAGAACATGGAGGTTCTTTTCCTTTTTCCCTGCTTATCTTAGGAAATAAACCAAAGGGTGGTGTTGCTGGGTCAAAAGGTACACGCAGTCTTATAACCCTTGAGGCGTAATTCCAGACTGCTCTCCAAAATGGTTGGATCAGCTCACAAATCACCCAGCAGGGTATTAATTGGTGTCCCCATTTTTGCACATTCCCTCCATTTGCCATTTTGCCCTTTTATTGTTTTAGCCAGTCCGATAGGTACGAGATGACATCCCAGACTTGTTTGGATGTGCATTTCTCTAATCAATGATGATTTAGAGCATCTTAAAATATAGGGGTGTGTGTGTGTGTGTGTGTGTGTGTGTGTATCTTTGGGTTTCTTCATCCAAAACTTCCCACTTTTGACCGTTTGTCAGTTGGGCATTTAATGGAGTTACAGTCATTTTTTTTCAACAAAGCAAAGGTGGTTATTGTGATCAAATAGCATTTCTATAGAACTTTAGAGCTCTTGCAGCACTTTGAACTGTCTAATTTAATTCTCACAACAGCACTGTGAGGTTAGTGGTGAAATAGTATCCCAATTTACAGATGGAGAAACTGAGACTGAGCCCAGTGCAATGGCTCCCTCCAGCTCCCACGCCTGGTCTAGAACTAATTCGCCATGGTTTGTCAACTCCAAAGTCAGCTCTTAGGGCAGCATGCCCTCACTCATCCCTTTTGTAAACTTGACTTCGGAACAAGGCATTTTGGGAGGAATTCCCAGCTCAGGAAAGGCCCCGTCTGGTCTAGGTGACAGAAGCTAAAAGGAAACACAGAAAAGAATCCAGATGAATGGAAATTAAGCTGAAAGAAATCCCAGTCTAGAGAATGAAAGCAAGCCCACCTTTGCTTAGCCTCTGTTTTTAAGCCTTTGCCTAATGACTGAAAAGGCCCTTTCTCTCTGCAGCTGATGTCTCCTGCTTCAAGCAACAGCAGTGGCTCTCTGTCTCCTTCCTCCTCCTCCGACTGCCTGGAGAGCCGGGGAGGCCCCAGTCGGAGTCACGTCGCCGCCCTCCGGAGCCGTTTTGAACTCGAGTACGCCCTGAATGCCCGATCCTGCATGTACTGGTCCCAGAGGTAAGTGGTCCTTCCAGGCGTGTGGGCCAACCAAAGTAGAGATGGAGAAGCAGCAGAAAAGGGGATGCTCTGGTTAGAGGACCAGCTTGTTAGAATTCTTCTTGTTATGCAAAAATAAGTCATCATTCCTCCCCTAAGCCTAAGTTTACTTGCGTGAGAACTTCTCTTGGGGCAAAGCCCCAGCCGACCTAGCCTGGTTCCACCGTGGTCAGTTAAGTTCTCTCCTCCTCGAGTTCCAGTGTACTTACTGGCCTCTTTACACATTGTATTCCCCCATAGAATTGAAGTTTCTTGAGGGCAAGAGCTATGTGTTTTCCCATGATCCCCTTGTGTGCCCATCCCTAGACCAGGGCTACACCCATGGAAGGTGGTTTGAACGTGCTTGGTGAATCGATAGGTCTGAGACCTGGGATTTCATCGAAAGCGGCAGGTAAGCAAACTCCTTCCAACAAGGCAGGCGGTACCTTCTGATCTCAGTCACACTGAGAGGTTGAGGGCCTTTCTTGGAGTCACGTAGCAGGCATAGGTCAGAAGCTGGACTTGAACTCAGGTCCTTCGGAGGTTGGCCATCTGTCTGCTGTGCCACCTGGCTTCTCCCTGATAGACTGGACTGGATCGGATGGGAAGAGAAGATCCCCTTCCCTCTCGTGAACCTACATGCATATCAATAACCAACTAGCAGTGAGCTAGTTCTGTCTTCTGAAAGCTGGTGGGAAGGGTGTCCTCGGTGCTGGTGGGGTTCTCCCAAAGTACATGAGGTGCCAACGCCTTGACAGCCGTAGGTGCGATGCTGCTCCTGGCTTTACAGAGATATTTGGGGATGGAGATGTGCAAGTGAGGCATCAAGCCTTTAACGTATGCAGCATCACAAAGAAAAGAATTGTGGCCAGCTGCCCCAAAAGCCAGACGCGCTATGGACGATCTGGGGGTGTTGTTGGCTTGTTTTGTGCTTCCCTATTAACCAGCCTTGCACACAGAATAGGTGGTGCCTCTGGGTCAAACGTGCATCTTTTGATTCAACATGTCAGACATTTATTCGGTGCTGATTATATACAATTTGTTGAGTTATTTTTTAGTCATGTCTGATTCTTATTCATCCTATTTGGGGTTTTCTTAGCAGAGATACTTTGGGTGGTTTGCCATTTCCTTCTCCAGCTTATTTTATAGATGAGGAAACTGAGGCAAGCAGGGTTAAGTGACTTGTCCAGGGTCATACAGTTATTAAGTATCTAAAACCTGATTTGAACTCAGGAAAATGAGTCTTCCTGACTCCAGGTCTGGCACTCTATCCACATGGCCTTTTGCTAAGTATGGGAAGAGATATGAAAGTTTAATAAGGTAGACCCTGGAGTAAAGCCCATGACCCTGGTGCTCAGTAGTGTGTCAATGTGCCTAAGAGGGCCTGCCTGTGTTTTACGAGGCCTGAGGGAAAGTCATCATGGACTGGGAGAACGAGGTTGAATGCCTTGGAAGAGATGGCTACTGAGATGGTGGGCTCTGTCTGTCCCCATCAGCCCCAGCAGCCTGGGAGCTCAGGGCAGTTCCCAGAAGATTCACCCAGGAATGTCTGAAGCCTATATGCCCAGGGGATGTCTAAAGCCTCAAGAAAGATGCTAAGAGAAGAAACGAGGAAAGGACAGAGAAATCCCGCCAAGGAGGTGATCCCCGTCTCAGTGGACAGAAGGGTCAGCCAGAGTCAGATCCAGTCCCCAGAAGTGGAACAATATGTCCAGGGTTGGAGTCACAGGACCAAGAGTGTATTCCTCTGCAGCCCATTGCAGGAAGAGAGATGGGGAGCACCAAGGGTCATTGAGCAAGGCCAGCTTCATCCTCTGCTGCCCAGGGATGAAAGAGAGCCAGGCAGCAGCCTCCACACTGGGCATTCCTTTTGACCCAGCGACACAACTGCCTGGCTCCCAACAGGATCAAAGGGGGGACAGGACTCCTCTGGACAAAGAGACCCACAGCAGCCCTTTGGTAGTAGCAAGGCACAGGAAATGAAGAGGGTGCCCATCCAGTGGGGAATAGCTGACCGAGGTGATGGAAGTCCATGCAGCAGAGTACTGTGGAGCTAGAAGAAATGGAGGGAACAACATCCAAGAAACCTGGAAAGCCTCCGATGCAGAGTGAAGTGGGCGGAACAGGAAGGAGAATTTATACTTGAGCCAAAGCTTCAGAGAAAGAATTCTCCGCCACAACTGCAAAGCCTGCTGGGTGAGGAGGGGTCCAGCTGGGCTCCTCCTGCCACAGGAATGATGGACTCAGAGGGCAGAGGGAGGCTCCAGAGAAAGGCCACTGGGGGATTTGTTTCCTGGGAGCTTCTGTGCTTGTGCCGAGCCTTGTTGTTCTTTCCAGGAGGAGGGGAAGAAAAACATACCGCCTGGTCATCATCGAAAGGGTATTTAATCCCACGGAAGAGGAAGATGAGGAAGAGAAGGGAGAGGAAGGGAGGTGGCCCGTCCTAGGCAGAAGCAGCTTGTCCAAAGTGAGCCCCCAAGTGCCTCAGGAAGACCCCACATAAAGAGACATCTTCCAGGTCACTCACTGTGTCTTGGGGTCACTTTGACGTGATCGAGCTTTCCTAGATCCATATTCATGGATTTTAAAAGTTCATTTCTGTAAAAGCCTCCCATTCAGATATTGAAATGCAGCATTTCCATCTTGATCTAGACTGACCTACTGGAGGGAAATGAAGAGAGTAAACTGGCGCTTAATTAACAATCAGGCTTTAACTAGTTTCTCCTTTCTTTCCATTTAAAGAGCTTCCCAGCAGGGCGACCTCTCGCAAAGGCTGGGGGCTCTTAGCTACTACTTCCATCTCCTCCAACCTCTGACATTCTAGCTAGAGCACTTCAGGTAAGTGCCTTCACCGCTCAGCCTCAGTCTCCCCATCTGTTCAGTGGAATCCCATCTACCCCTCAGGGTTGTTCTGAAGATCAAATGAGATCAGATCTGCAGCAAGTCTTTACCACAGAATAGCACTAAAGGAATGCTACTTATTATTTTTTATTATGTAACCAGAGATAACCTTTCCTGTTTTTGTCCTTATTGCACCAAGCCCCCGGCACGGCAGACCCTCCTTGGTGAAACTCTTGTCCATTCCTTAACTATCCGCTAAGAAACACCAAGTGGATGAGAAGTGTCCGTGATCCCGACTGTTCTGGACAGGGATAACCTATCCAAGCGATCCATCGGTGTCTGCAGGTCTCACTCATGAGACCTGCAGATGATCCTCAGGGAGAAGCGGGAGGAGGAGAGGAGAGAAGAGAGACTCCCGTGTGGCCTTGGGGGAACCATCAGGTTCTCTTCATGACCTGAGCTTCCCCTCAAAGTCCCATTCTCTTGATGCCAAGATTTTCCTGGTGGCAGGTTGTGGCTGGGAGCCACGGAATCTTCCAGGCTGCGAAGAACTGAAATAAATAAGTGCTCAGAGGACAGAGCAGAGGCAGGTCAAAACTATAAAAACAAGGCATCTGACAAAGAAGGGGCGAGGAAGATGGCGCCGAATGAGATGGGCCGGCCAAGAGGCGCAAAGCTGGAATACCGACTGGCTAGTTAACGCGCACCACAATAACCCCGAACTGTCCATTAGTAAGGGTCAGAGATGGGATTTGAACTCATGTCTTTATGCTTCCTCTCCTACACACACACACACATCAGCACAGGCTGCTGACACATGGACTACGGTTGGAATTGAAGTCAGAAAGACTTGAGTTTGAATTGTGCCACCGTCCCTCATTAACTGTGAGACCAGGAGAGGCCCCCCCACCCTTCTCTGCCTCATCTCCACCTTGCCTAGCTATGGTGAGCATCCGATGAGATGCCCGTGGAAAGTCCTTTGCAAAGTTTAAAGCTCCGAGGGCAGCTAGACCAGGGCTCGACGCATTGGCCGGCTGGCTGCAACCTATGAGCTCCCCCCGAGACATTGTAGGGAGTCCAGGAACTTTGATTCGAAAAAACGCGTCTTTATGTTCGATGGCTTTGGCTCTCTTTTGATCCGAGGTCTTCTGTTTTCTGCACTGAACCGCTTCTCTCCGAGAGGAGGGCCTCCACGCCGAGAGGCTTCCCCAGACTGCCCAAGGGGCACCTGACACACATTCCCAAAAAGGGGAAAAGGAAGCCCTGGACTTGGCCTTGCTATCCAGATCCACAGCATCCGCTCTGGCCCCTTGAAGCCCTCCAGTGAGGGCAAGTCCAATAGGCAGCCAATGGAATGCCATGTTGGGCCAGCTCTACTTGACATGAAGCTTTTCCTCCCATGAAATTAAAAGCTGGCCCTCTGCCATGTCCACCCGTTGCCCTCTGGGGCCAACACAAAGTATTTTTCCCAGGACAGACTTTTACATCCTTGAGGGCAGTTGTCACATCTCTCCTCACGGCCTCAGTATCCCCACCTCCTTCAATGGCTCCCAGTAGGGCGTGGGCTCAAATCTCTTCGCTCTCCTGGCTGTCTGTCCTTCCTGGGTGGCCCTTCCTAAGAGGGGTACCTCAAGCCCGGCAGTCTAAATGGGGTTTGACCAGCAAAGAACCCAACACAACTCTCACCTGGAAACCTGCAGATGTCAGAATTCTGGCATCACATCCAACAAGGGTTCTTCCTCTTCTCTGGCGCTACTCCAGCCCCAGAACCAGTGCCCTCGGGGCACAAAACACACCGCCTTGGAGGTTCTTCACCAATATTTGCCTCAATGGCCTCTCCAGAGTTACACGGATAAAATGCATAAAATGAAATCTAAAAGAGGACAAAGAAACCCATTGCACTGAAATACAATTATCTCTCTATCTCTATTGCTCTCTCTAGCTAGCGAGATCGCCATTGCTATCTAGTTATCTAGATATTTATCAAGAGATGATGATATCAATGTCGACATTATTTAGGACTCATTACGTAGGCAGTGAGGGTGGATGTAGACACAGCTTTGACTTTGGAGTTGGAGGATCTGAACTGGAATGTCAGATCTTCTAGTCATGACCCTTGGGACTTGGGGAGTCCATTCCACCAGCCCTAGACTCAGTTTCCCCATCTGGAAAAGTAGAGGAATAGATAATATTACCTCTAATGTCCTGTTCACTTGAAAAGCTATTCTGCTAATAGAACAAATGAAGAAAAAGAAGGCTAGTTCTAAAGGAAGAGTCAGAGACAACTTCAGCAGAAGCCAGTCTTAACTGCCCCAAGCTGGAGTAGCAGGACTGGGGAAAGCAAATCTTGTTGTTATAATTCGTTTTCTAAAGCACAGCCCCAAGAGATAGATAATAGAAATATTATTCTTCCCATTTTATAGATGAAGAATTCGAGTCTCAGAAAAGTTGTGACAGTAATAACTATAAGTACTTATATAACTCTTTAAGGTTTTATAAGCACAATCTCATTTGATTCCTGCGGCAACCTTATGGATTAGATGTTCTTATTGTCTTCACTTTAGAGATCAGGAAACTGAGGCTAGGCTAGTGGCTTGCCCAGGGTCATACAGCTAGTAAGTGTCTGAGGCAGGATTTGCACTGAATTCTTCCTGACTCCACATCCAATGAGCCAGCCACTGCGTCACCTACTTGACTAGTCATGTAGCTTCTTAGGGGCTGAGACGGCGTCTCTTTCTCATTTGGATCCTCAGTGCCCACCATGGTGCCTGGTACAAAGAAGGTATTTAATTAGGAGTCGGGGACAGAATGTCAGTACTTCTGACTCCATGTCTGCTGTTCTCTGCTTATATTTGGCTAATGGTCTCATTAAATCAAAAGAAAGAAAAGAGAAAGGACTGTTCACTGAGAAAAGAGAAGGGAAGGGAAGGGAAGACTACTGTTTCTCAGTTGATGATAACTGTTATGATTAAAAATGATATAGATGGTTATTAAAAGAAGTATTAATATTATAATTAAGGCCATGTTGGTAAAATATAAGATGACCACACGCCTGCTAAGATCTAATTCAAATTCCCCACCATACCTTCTCCCACCTGGCTCCCTTGTACCCAAAGCAACGGTCCCAATCAAGTCCTTTCTATTTAAGCTACGTCATCACGTAAGACCAGAAACCCATTGAATCATGGGAAATGTAGTTTCCAAGTCCCCTAAACATCCACAGGAAGTTTGTCATATATCTAAATATTTAAAACTCAAATGAACCCCCCAAATTCCAAATAACACGTCAGAAGTGTAACACAACGACTGGTTTGGGGTAGAAGGACTTGGATCTGAATCTTGGTTTTGCTCTCTGTGTGTGACCTTGGGCAAGTCACTGCCATTTTACCCCCACTGTAAAATGAGGGTCCACAATGACATGACATCCAGCCTCTCTTCACTTCTAAATCTATGATCCTGTGAGACTTCAGGGCCTCACAAGAAATCAAAGGTTGGATATCTTGGGGTGGGGGGTGGAGGCCATAAGGAGTGGGCAGGGCAAGGGGGCAGGTGTGGGGTGCTAAGGAAAAGAAATAACCAAAGAAGCACGTAGGGGGAGCCATCAAGGCCACACTTAGCCCTCCTTGTTTACTTGGAACCCAACATCAATGAATGCTTTCCATTCTATAAGAACCTTCCCAAGCAGCCTGGATGGAGTTTAACAGTCTCTGGTGTTAAAGATTTAATGACGAGTTCCCTCGGCACTCCCGTCCCCAGGCTGCCTACGATTCTCACAGTTGCTCCAGTATTCCCTCGGGACTCGCCGATGCTAGGAAATTATCTCGCACTTGTTGGTGTGCTACTGTCTAATTGTTCACGTGTCTCTACACTTGTGGAGGGGGGATCCGCCCTCCTCCCTTCTTCTGTCCCCCGTCCCCCATGCCGGAAATCTCCCGCGAGAAAATGAGTAGCTGAACAAGTGCTTCTATTAGCCCCAAAGGAGACCCACCCTTTCCCTCTGGTGTGGAGAGACAGACATTTTCTTCCCCCTCTTCAAAATGGATTTAGGCTCTACTGAAAAATAGCTTCTGTATTCCAAGTAGGTCTCAGGAAACCCCGGTTCACATGGAGGAGGAGAGGATTTAAATATAGCTTCTTGGGCGAAGAAGACCTAGTTCCGAGTTTTTAGAGAGTGCCACAAGGCCATATGTTGGGAGTGTTCGTTGGAATAGAATCGTCAATTCAACTAGAGAATGATTCGCTCACTTCTGAGGTCTCTTTGATGGCCAAATAAATGAAATCAAGTAAAAGGTGAATTCACCAAATCACTTGGCCTATGCCTGATTCTGGGGGGAGGGGGAAGAAGAGAGACACAATAGTGGTCTTCAGGTCAGAAGGCAAGGTTGCATCAGGCCTAGAGATGGGAGGTCCTGGGTTCAAATCAGACACTTCCCAGCTGTGTGACCCTGGGCAGGTCACTTGACCCCCATTGCCCACCCTTACCACTCTTCCACCGAGGAGCCAATACACAGAAGTGAAGGGTGAAGAAGAAGAAGAAGAAGAAGAGGAGGAGGAGGAGGAGGAGGAGAAGGAGGAGGAGAAGAAGAAGAAGACGACGACGACAAGGTTGCAAATAGTAGCTCTGCCGTTCTACTTCCCTGAACCTCTCAGCTTCCTCTGGACATGATAACATTGGAAGTGGCCACCTCAGGAGAATGTGCAGAGGAGAATGCTTGGAAAACCCTAAAGGGGATCCCTTAGGCACAGAGAATGGTCCGTTGCTCATCTCCCTTTTCTGACTCTTTACCTGCCTGCCCCCCCCTCCTGGTTGCACCTCATCCTGGTTCCCCTCAATGCATGTGAGCAAATGAATGTTTCTGTTCCGTGGGCACCCCTGCCGAGGGTTCTCTGGCCTCTGTGAGGAGCCCTTCAGAGGTAGCCGGCCTTCTACCAAGTCTTGTTGGTTCTTGTATCGTTTTCTTCTCTCTGTTGCCAGTCACCAAACTCATCCTGGCTCTCCGCAGGCCATTTGACAGCCTCCTGGTCTGTGGCCTGTCCCTGTTCTCTCTCCTCTCTCGGGCATCCTCAAAAGCTGCCCGACTGACGCTGCTTAAAGGAGACAGAGGGTGCCACTGCCTTGCTCGAGAACATTCTTGGCCTCCTATTGCTTTGACATTTACAACCGCCCCCCCCCCCCCCCCCCCCCCCCCCCCCCCCCCC
>NC_058133.1:2801810-2815931 GCF_016433145.1 Gracilinanus agilis | reverse complement strand
GGGGGCGGGAGGAGGATCCAGGAGGGACGGCGAGGCTCTTCCCACAAAGGACAACCAAATCAAGTTCCCTCCTTCAGCTCGGCATCTATTGACAGGGCATCCTTTCCTGCCCGGGGAGGCCAGGATAGCCCCTCCCTGTCGGAAGCCCCCAAGGACCTGGGATACTGGCAGCCCCGGTGCGGCCCTGCCCAGGGACAGCTCCTCTCCTCCAGCCTGGCCCGAGCCACCGCAGGGACTCCTGGAGAGTCCTCAGTGCATGCCTTGCTCTCTTCCCCCACCCAGCGGCCAGAAGAGGAACAGCACCAGCTGCTTCCCCAGCCCCTCTGATGGCCCGGGCGGTGCCAAGACTTGGCAGTTTCCTGCGGGATTCAGGGGTTGGCAGGGTTAAAGAAATGGAGGCGGCAAAGATGTCAGCTCGCTCCTGCCGAGCCCCGCCCTGCGAAGGCTCACTGGGCTGGCAACAGCGTCTCTGCATCAAAAATGCACGAGGAACCCGGCTCAGCCAGGAAAGGGGCTCCCAAGGAAAATGGAGGCGCCAGGAAAGGGAAGGGAGCCCGAGTTCCTGCACACGGGCAAGGCGGCCATTCGTTTTGCCCGATTCTGCACGTTGTAGCGGGCTTTCCTCCGTCCTGCCGCCATCTTGGGAGGCAGGAGAGGACGGTGGAGAAGGAAAGAAACGTTTCCAAAGGAGGACGAGGAGATGGCACTGTGGGCGCCGGATTGGCACCTTCTCAAAGGAGCAGAATGGGGGTGGGATGGAGAGAATCGGAGGATGAGAGAGACAGATTAGGGTTAGAGCAGGGACCGGAGAGAACGAGAAGCAGGAGCCCTCCAGGATGCCGTAACCGAGCCTCCATCCTTCACCCACACCCTGCCCCCAGCCTAAGACTCCTTTCCCAGCCTCTGTAATACCTATTAAAGAAATCCCGTGTCCGTAAAGGAGCCTGGGACAGACGCACCTTCGGGCACCGGCTCACAGCGGGGATGGGTTTCCACCCTTTCCTGGAAGTGAAGTGGGGTGTCCTGGGGGGACGGCCTGACTGCCTAGTGAGGAATCTGACATTACCCCCCTCAAAACGAAGCAGGACCTCCCCCCTTTGGGCTCAGAACCAGGCCGGCTCCTATTCAGTCCGGGAGATGCAGTCATTCCCTCCCCATGGATTTGTCTATTCGGAGGTAACTCTGATAAAAGAGACCCAACGAGGCTTGGCCTTGGAGCTCCTCCTGGCCCTTTAGCTTCGGAGACTCAGCTTAGCCCAGCTCCCTTCTAGGCCACAGGCTCTCCCTGACCCTCAGTTTCTTCATGTAAAATGAAGAGCGCAGCCTAGATGGCCTGGGAGTTCTCTTCCAGCTTCAGAGCTGTGGCTTTCACTTCCTTGGCCCACTGGGACCTCCGTTTCCTCATCTAGGAAGTGAGGGATTGGCCTAGAAGGCCTGGGAGGCCCCTCCAGCTCTGGGCTGTTGACTCTGCTCCAGGTACTCTGATGCCTGGAGTTGATGCTCTCCTTCCTGGAGCTCTGACTCGCCTCCTGCTTCTGTTGCCAAGGCCTCCGGCTTGCATGGCAACAGTTGCCAGGTTTCCAGTAAGAGGAAGGGGCGGGGAAGCCTCCCTGAAAGACTCAGAGGCCAGAAGGATGAGCTCTGATTTCCAAAGCCTGGTGAGGAGCCCCAGCCCCTGGGGGCTTCTCCCTGGCCCTCGAAGCCCCTCTGGGTCCTCCCTCGCAGGCCGGCCCTCGCCTCCCCAGCCCTGGGTCTCTGCTCGGCCAAGGTGGTGGGCCTCCCTTTGCTCTCATTACTAGCTTAAAAGGAGCTGAGACGGAGCCTTCCTGGGCCCCTCTGAGGTGCACAACCAGCCTGGGCCAAGCCAGGGATGCTCGGGGGTCACCCAGCCCCCCCACCCCCCACTGCGTGAATCAGAGCAGAATGGCGGCTGCTTCTGGCTTTTCTTAGCCTTCTTCTCCCCACCCACCCTGCCCTGAGGAGGCACCAGCCAGAAAACAGTCCGTTCTCATTGCCCGGCAGCCTCTCTGACTTGCCCTTGATAAGGGGCCATTTGTGGCTCCCAGAGTGCCAAATGCAGGATTCCCGGGCTCCAGAGGCAGACGCCCAAGTATGGGGCCATTCCTAGCTATCACGGTGTAACTCTGCCAGCCAAAGGGGCTACTCTGGCATGTTCTCTCTAGTTGCCTTTCCTGCTCTTTTGTGACACGGGGTCAACCCTCTAATTCGATAGAAGAAGAAACGGAGGCCTAGAGAACTAATCCACTTTCTCAGGCATTTGTGGTTAACGTGACTTGAGCCCTGCCTTCCCGACTCCCAAGCACAACGCTCCATCCGCTACACCATTACAGTACGCCCAGGGGACCTTCTTCACCCCACCAAAGCTCGTCCCGAAGTTGGCTTTTGGTGCCTGTCATGCCGTTAACTAGCTGGGCACTCCACACTTTCCAGCCTTCTTGCTGCCTTGGTAGCAGCCCTCCCAAGGTTCCATTCTGCAAGAAGAGAATTTCTTCAGCATCGGAACTTGATGATGCTTTTGGACAGCTGACAGAGCATCTGAGGGAGGCCGAGGCACTAGATCAGCGGAGCATCCCGGGGACCCGAGATATGCTAGCTGCCTTCCCGAGGGTCAAGGGAGCATTGAGCAGGGGCAGAGATGTACAGAGAAGATAGAAAGGACTTTACCTGGATGGACGTGCCTGGCCCATTGCAAGTTTGGGGACCAGGAGGCCGAGCTCCTCCTCTAAAGCAGGTCTGCAATTTCTTCCCGGGACCAAGAGATAGGAAGTCATCCTCGGTCACTTGCTCCAAGTGGCCACATCTGCAGGAGATTCATGCTTTGCCTTCCCTCTGGGGGTAGAACTTCGCTTTTTTAAGCAAACCTTAGAAAGTCTCCATTTTCTCAAAGGCAGCTGGCAGCACAATGCAGGCGTGCTAAGTGTTGAGCTTCCTGTCACTTACAGAACTGATTAAGTCATCCTTTTTGGTTTCTGAGCTTCGTGTTTAGGGGTTGAAAAGCCAGATTGATGAATGTTCTCAGAAAGAAATACTTTTGGAGGAGTAAGTGAATCTGATGGCACTTTACTGCACAGTTTAGTGAAATTCAGCAAATCGGATTCTATTATCCTGTCAAAGTTTCACCAAAAAGAGACCTGAAAGCATATTTTGAGCAAACCTTAAAAGATTCCGGCAGCCGCACAGGCATCTGCAAAATCCAGAAACATCTGGTGCCGACGGCCCTTTGTTTTTCCGTAGATTAGGAGAATGAGTGATATTGCCAACGATTAATTAAGTTTAAGTCAAGTTCTTGTTTAGGCGTGCAGGGCCTCTTTTTCCTTTTAAAGGAGTGCCAGGGCAGTGGAACTCTAGCAACGGGTATTTTCATTTCAATACCCTCCCTCGAGGAAGCCCTTTCCTTTCTGAAAGCCAGGGTTCGAATGCAGATTGTGTGAAGCCCTGAAAGCCAAAATATCCTCATTGTGTGTATGCCGCAATCTGTCGGGTAAATACGCTTTCCCCTGAAGCAGCAAGAGTACTTTTAAGTTATTCTCGGCAACTCTGTGCAGTCTACAGAACGGAAGCAAACTGACAGAAGTTAAGGGAAAAGAGACGGCTCATTCCTTGGCCTTTGAGAAGGGCTTCACAATATATCGAGTGAAAATGTGCAAGGGATCGCTTCCCCTTGGGTCTAGAGGAAGGAACTCCTGGTGTCGAAATGCAGGTTGTCACCAGGAGATCATGATAGGAGAGAGATGCTTAGGAGCATGGAGCAGACAAGAGACTTGCCCAGGGAAGAATTCATCCTAGCCTTGCTCTCCCTGGTCCCTCTTTGCCCGATGCCTCCCTGCCGGTTTTTCTCTAGGCGTGTGTGTGTGTGTGTGTGTGTGTGTGTGTGTGTGTGTGTGTGTGTGTGTGTTTGTCCCTTGTAAGCTTCACTGGATTCATTTTAGAAGAAGTTACAATTCTCACCTCTCCCGCTATCAAAGCCCTTTCATTGATTGCCATTTCCTGGCAGAAGAGTTCTTTCTTCACAGGCTCTTTCTCGACATTGTCTCCACCACACCTCACAGCAAGCCCCGGGCATGGCTTCTGGGGACAGTTGATGAACCAAGAAAGAAACATTTAGTAAACACCTACTAAGTGCAGGCATCTGCCACCAAAGGGCTCCCAAAGGGGGAAACAGAGGCACAGGCTGACTAAAGGCCTGTGCCGTGGTCAGAAAGGTAAGGAAGAAGGGAGAGCCTGGAGTGAAAGGGATGAGGAGAAGGACTAGAGCTGGGTCTGTCGCTCTGGGAACCGCCCTCGGAGTCGAGGTTACGCATTCCCTGGCACCCGATGAGATGATCCCGGGACGTGGGACATAGGACGGAGCCAAAGACGCAGAGGAGCGCGTGTCCAAAGCTGGGGGCCACCACTTGTTCTCTGCCTCTGCTGAGGCTGCACATGAATAAAAGAAGCCTGTTCCTATGGGAACCTTTGGGGCTCCGATTACCCAGCCCTGCGAAGGGGAGGGGACGCTCTCCTTTCATCGGCGTGCCACTGGGGGTGGGGGAAGAAGACAGGGCAGGAAAGGGCTCCCGAGGCACTGTGCCCCACATCCAGGGGACTCTCCCCCCAGAATGCCATCCCTTGGGAAGAGCACAGAAGAGAGGAAGGCACACCTAGTGTTGTGTGGACAAATGAGGAAAGCGGTGTTGGAATTATTCTCAGTGTTCTAAAGCTGAAGAGAACAGACAGACTGTGGCACGTTGCTCTGCTCCCCTTCCTGTAATTTGGGGAGCAACAAGGTCATCTATGTGCACTGAGCCATCCTAGCTCTCCCAGCTTCATGCTCCTTTAGGGGACCTTGGCTCTCCCCCTTCCCCCTCCTCAGTTCCCTAGTTTGTCGGACACTTTTCCACATTAGAACATAAGCTTCTTATAGGCAGGGATGGTTTTTGTTGGGCTTTGCATCTCCATTGGGCACAATTCTTGGCCCGTAATAAGTATTTATGCCTCATTGATCTATTGATTGAGGGCACACGAGCATGTTTTTCTCCCCTAGTGGCACAGGCTCTCCCTCATCCCTGAAATGGACTGATTTCTAGGCTCAGAATTCTCGGCTTCCTTAAAAACTCAGCTGATGATCTACCTCCTAATAAAGACTTTCTGGGCCCCCTTAGCTTCTGGCCTCCCCTAAGAAATTCATTTGTGATCCCAGTTTGATTTGTTCCCCTTTTTATTTGACAGCGATTTGTCTTCCCCTCCCACGACCCCCTCTGAGAAAAAGACTAAACCGTCGTCCAAACGAACGGAGCCAACCGTACATTGTCTTAGACTACAATTCTAGTGATGCATTAATGCACGTTTTGCCTTTTTGTGCATTGCCTTCTCCCAGCAAATCGATGGGATCTGAAGGCAGGAACCAGCGTTCTTTGGGCCTTTTTGTTCCTTTTGTATCTCTAGCACTTAACACGGTTCCTGGCACATAATAATTAATAAATACTTAGTGCTTTGATTGACAATATATTCCGATTGACTAGATAGTCTCCTGTTCCTTTCCCCTAATAGGATATTTCTTTGAAGACAGAAACTGTTTCATGTGTGTGTCTCAGGTCCTAGGATGGTAGTACTGAAAACATAGCAAACACATAAGAAACGACTGTCCAATGCTTTGACAAATGAACAAATGACATGGAGAGATTGTATAGGTAGATAATGCACAATTCAGAAATAAATGGATGAGAACCTGGATTAGGATAGAAGAAGAGGAAGAGGAAGAAGGAGGAGGAGGAGAAGAAGAATAAGAAGGAGAAAGAAGAGGAAGAGGAAAAAGAAGGAGGAGGAGGAAGAGGAAGGAGGAAAAGGAACAAGGAAGAACAAGGAGGAAAGAGCAAAGAGAGGAGATTACCATGGAGAAATCAAGATTTCCTTGGTAACTGGCTATATTGAAGTTTAGATAAAGGTAGACAAGCAAAATTAATCAAAAATCACACACCAGTGGTAAATCCAGAGTAAAGGAAATGTACAGTGAAGCTAAGCTAATCATGAGCAAACTGGGAGGGCATTCATTTAGGGCAAGGAAATAAATCTAGGATTTTCTCACATTCCTCCACAATAGTCATACTCCAAAGCCACATCATAGAGTGAGGTGGCCTCTGGGTGGTCTCTAGGATTAGCCCATGGAACAGAAGCTCTGGCACATTCTACCAAGCTCTCCCTCCTCAACACAGCCTTCTGCCTTTTCCAATTTCCTTCAATCGTCTTAAAACCCACCTTCTGCAGAAGATTTTCCCAGTCGCCCTAGAGTTATAGCTTTCCCCTTTGGAGTTATGTTTCATCTCCTCTTTATGGATGTATCATATATTTATCTATTCACACACATATTGTTTTCCGCATTAGAATGTAAGCTCCTTGAGGGCAGAGACTGTTTTCCCCCACTTTTTATACTTCTGTTGCATAGCTTAGCCCAGTGCTGCATGCATAGCGTTTAATGAAGCACCTAATAAATGTCTGTAAATGGTTAACTAGTTGGAATATAACCGTGGATGTGGATTATAGGCAGGTAGTCTGAGCACCAGCCTCATTTACTCATTCATCAGCTGGTTGGCTCCAAAGCAACGAATGTCTCAGCCACACCAATTCTTACAGATTATTAGTTAGAGGAGGATCCCAGTCTGCAGTGGTGGAGACGGTCCCAGGCTTTAAAATCATTGATTCTTAAAATATTTGAACCTAATAAATTTCTAACCTTCGTTTCTTAGAATCCTAGATCGAGACTTGGAAGGGGACTTAAAGGGCATCAAGTAGTGCTCCCTGATTTTAGAGATGCGGAAACTGAAGCTCACAGAGACATTAAGCAACTTTCCCAAAGGCACACAGCAAGCAATGAGGACTGTGTGGATAGAGAAAAGAAGAGAAACCAAAGCTAGAGATGTGGATTTGGAAGTCAACTGTATTCAAGCAATGATAACTTGGTCCCTTGGGCAGATGATTGGATTCGGAGTTAGAGGATGTGGAGTCAAATCTGGCTCTGCTACATGTTACTTAAAGGACTTGTGGAAGTCCCTTAACCAAAGGGAGGTGGAAAGAGGTTTCTCATCTGTGAAATGAGGAGCTGAGACTAGATAGCCACTAAAGTCCTTCCACACTTAAATCCTTCGAAGCAAGACTCGAAGCCATGAGAAAGAGGATGGGCGTAAACATGGATAGATAGCAAGGATTTTGCCCCACTTAAAGAGAATTCCTTATATCCAGGACAAACAGCAAGCCTATCTTCCACAGGCTAATACAACTCAATTCAAATTATTGTTGGTTTTTCCTTCCTTTTTTTTTGAGTTGGTCATTTTCATTCAGAGCCACAGGATGAGGTCTTAGCCTAGCTAATGTTCAAACCGAAAGGACCCTAGCCTAGGCTGAGGCAATGGATAGGGTGGTGGGTTGGGAATAGAAGACCTGGGTTCAAATCCCAGTTTTTCCACTTACTCCCTATGTGTCAATGGGTAAATCACTTGACCTTCAAGAATTCCAATTTCCTTCTCTTTAAAATGAGGAACTTGAATGGAGGGACTTCGAAGGATGCCTTCAGCTCTAAATTGCTGTTCCGGTGGCATCCTGGGTCTCCCCCCCCCCCCGTAACCCTATGAGTATGTGACCCCCGCTTTCTCGATTTGCCTTTGAAAGGCAACCAATGGGTTTGATTTTCCTGCGAGAGACATTTTGCCGTCACCTCTAGCTCCATGATATGATTTGGCCGCTGCTCTTTCACCGCAGCGAGAGCTATAAATTTATTTTCATTTGGGTTGTTGTGGGGCAGGCGACGGTGACAGAGACAAAGCATTCTTCTGTAAGCAGCCAGAATGAAATCATGAATAAATAAACATAGTGAGCTTCCCTCCCGGATAAATTAAGAAATGTTTATTCATAAAGGAATTCAGAACAGAGTGGGATCGGAGCTGCTGAAAAGGTGGGGCAAAGGGGTCTTCACCTCTAATAAGATGCATGATGCTACTGTTTAGATCAGAGAAAAATGGGCTGTACAGAAGACCCAGGAAGGCTTAGAAATGCATTTATTACCTTCAATGAGTCCATTTTCAATGGGCCTGTTTACTTCCAGCTGAATGCCAACCCATCTGACCAGATGCTTGAGGAGCTTTTCCTAGGTTTGCCATCAGTCCCCCTTTCAGAACCAAACAATACAGAAACTCCTTCTCAGATAGCTCATTAGGCTTCTCGCTACTCTTTCTCCATCGTGAATTGCTTTTTGGTGACAATAGATGGACATTTGGGGCAGTTCTTTTCCTCTGTCTGTGTTGTTTCTTTTGAGTGAATCGAATAACTCCCAGCCTTGATCTAATCGTCCTCAGTCCAGACACAAGCTCTCTCAGCGTATCTAGCCTCATTAGGAACAGTTCATCCTTTGGAAAATGAAACGAAACAGTTTACTTTACTTGGGGAGAAAAATAAGGAAATGTGTGACCTTCCTTTTGTTTGAATGGTGGGAGACCGTGGGCGCAGAATGCTCCACCTTTTGTCAAATGTCGCCGATGGGTTCGTCTGCCTAACTGTTTTACTGCTTTCTTTTTCTTTGTGCCAAAGGAAGGTTCTCTTCGGGTAAAGGAAGAGGGTCTATCTCAGGGGTTCCCAGACTTTTTGGGCCTCCCGCCCCCTTTCCAGAAAAAATATTACTTAGCATCCCTGGAAATTACTTTTTTTTTAAATTTTAATAGCAATGAATAGGAAAGATCAATGCCCCTGTGGCCATCACCGCTCCCTGGATCACTGCAGCACCCACCAGGGGGCGGTGGCGCCCACTTTGGGAATCACTGGTCCATCTGAACAGGATGTTGAGGTGAAATCCAGTGGGCACTGACCCACCTCTTTAAATAATAACAATAGAAACAAAGAAGCAAACAAATGCAGATTTATGTTCTAAATACCACCATCCGGAGAGGAGGCCAGAAGATTTGTCTCCATAAAACATTTGTGTGTGATGATGCTGGGCATCAGGGAGGCACTGCTGATTGAAAAAGGGAAATACTCCAGAATGCAAACCAGTGGAGGAGCCTTTTCCACGCACAGATCACTTTAGGACATGTTTAGTTTCATGAAAACTAATTGGACCAATTTGCATGGATGAGAAGTTCGGCTGGAAGACTTGAATCCTGGGATAACATAATGGTTTTCCGCTTCACATAGTCATGGACGTGATACTACCTTTAGGAAGATGAATTCTTGGAGAGGATGCTGAAAAATCTTTGGACCTGAATTCAGAGAAACTCACATCATAAATAGTCAAGTAGAAAGTTCGGTTTGTGGCTGATATTTCAATGTTCCCGAAAGAAACCAGAAAGGCAGTGATTTAAGAGGCCAACCCCGGGAGGAGACGGCTGCCATTTTCTAGAGGATTCAAGCAGGAAACACAGCAGTGAATAATGGAACTTCTTTTTTCCCCCTTTTCCATAACTAAGGCAGAGATGTTGTGATATAATGAATTGAGTCTGTTGGACTTTGAATCATAAAGACCTGAGTTTAAAGCTTCTCTCCAACAATTTTTATTGGTGCCATCGTGGGCAGATTACAACCTCCTAGAACCTAGAACTGTTCTTGAGGAGGCAGGTCCCAAGGACTAGAGTTGTAAGAGGCAGTTCCCATGGGGCCTGGAGTTCTCTGGTCCTCCATGCTGATGATGTTCCTGCCTCTAGCAATATTTGGATCAGGTCTTTGTCCCATAGCCGTTGGGAGTAAAATGCATTACAAGCCTTGGAGTACCGAATGTAACTGGCCTTGCTGCCACTGTCACTTGCAGAGAGGCCGTGGGCCAAAGAGGCTCCAGGTGTAGCCTTGGAGCTGGGTCTAGTCTACGGCGCCACCTGGCTGCCCAGAGGCTTTTGACACATCCACAGATTGTCGCGATGAGTAGCTCCGTGTATGTGTGGATGCAGAGAGTGAGACAGAGAGGCGGAAAGAGAAACAAAACAGAGACAGACAGACTGACAGACGGATAGACAGACAGACTTACAGCCAGGCAGACTCCATGACAGCCGGACAGACTGACTGACAGAGTGACTGACAAGGGGGCAGGCAGCAGAGAGAGTAGGAGGTGATTCCACATCCTCCCCAGGGGAGCCCAGACATTAGCTCTGCCTAAATGCGGGAATAAATGATCACTTCCTCCAAGTGAGAGTGAGGGAAGAGAAGCGAGCTTGCTGTGAGAGGGAAGGGAAAGCACTGCTCAGAGAATCAGAGGGTCCAGCTGTGGATCCTGCCTGCCTCTGATGTTTGTGATCTCAAACCAACGACCTACCCTCGCAGCTGTCAGTAGGGTTGACCGACCATTGAGGAGCCTTCCCCCTCTAGGGATCAATACGCAGAATCCACTTTGGCCTGAGTTTTGTCCTGCAGTATCTCCGCCATCACCTACCTGCCTAAGTGAAAACGTGCGTGACCTGGCCAAAGTCTGCTCTATTCAAGGCACTGGGCTAGATCCCCAGAATGGAACCCAGCCCTGACCTTCAAGAAGTGTCCAAGATGGCGGATCCTAGAAGGCGGGAAGGAATAAGGGCAAAGGAGGGATCCAAGGTCCTCCCATAAAATCTGAGGAGGGAAGGATTCCTTTCCGTTGGGAAATCAGGGAAGACTTCGTGAAGGAAGCAAGCCTTGAAGGAAGAAAAGAGGCAAAGAGAGAGAAAGGGAGAATGTTCCAGGAATAGGCCGAGAGGTGGCCTGAATGCAGGGCCCAGTCAGGTAACACTTCATAGCCTACTTTGGAGAGAATGTGTGGCTCTGACTACCAGTTTGGAGCCAGAAATGTGAAGGTCTTCACTGGTAGGCCAAAGAGATGTTACTGAGCTCGCCAAACGGTCTTAGGCTACAGGAAAGTGAGCAGGGAGAGAGTCTCATGCTCAGACCTCCGAGTAAGGGAAATTGTTCTGGCTGCTCCATGAGGGTATATTGAGGGTGGGAGAAGGTGAGGAAGGAAGAGACCACATACAAGAGTCTATGCTGGAGGTCATGGTCATGCCATCTGGGTCTAACCCTGGGCAAAGTGATGCCACGTGAACAGAGGGCAGAGAGGCAGAGAGGATCAGAGGCTTAGCAACTGCCTGGAGAGGGAGCCCTCCACTGTCCTCCATCTCCGTCATCAGAAGACTTGAGATGGGTTCAAACCTGCTTCTGTTGCCGCACAATCTTGGGTAAATCACGGTGACTCCCTAAAGCTTAGTGTCCAAAGTGACACTGTGTAGTGAGCCAGTTGGACTAGATGAGTGGGTACAATGAAGATTCTATAATAGGATCTGGAGTCAGAGGACTCGTGTTCAAATCCTCCTCCTGAACCCACCTATGAACATTGGATGAATCATCTCACTTCCCCCAGACTCTGCTTTTTCATCTGTAAAATGTGGCTGTCAAATTAGATGGCCTCTTGGTCCCTTCCAGCAATAAAGCTGTGAGCCATAAACCCTCTGGGTGAGAGAGCTGGGAGGGGAAGCTGCCCTGAGAAAGTCAGGGATGGAGGAGGCCGGAGCTGTAGTCTTCTCAAGGACCAGCTTCCCCTCAGTTTCCTTTATTTTTCCAATTGTGTGCTTTTCCATTTGCCATGCGCCTCGATGCCAGGTTTCATTTGATTTCGAATGGCCCTTATTATTCTTGACCATTTGGGCAGAGTGGGCAGAGGGGGCTGCACGTAGAGCCGGAGGGCCTAGGCTTGCTCTCCTGCTTACTTCCTGGGCATCCTTCACAAAACTGACCTCTCTCCATTTCCATCTCCTCATCTGTAATAGGAAGGTGGTGGGTGAAGAAGTGGCTTCTTGGGGACCTGCCAGACCTAAATCAGTGGTCTCGTGATCTAGATGGAAAGGGGTGGAAATCAATTTCTGGACCTCTCGTGTCCTCAGTTTCTTCATTTGCAAAATGGAGGGGGGGGTAGACTAGAAATTCAGAGATGACGATGCACAATTCCAGATTAAAGTCCAATTGGGAAATGTTTTGTTGAAATAAATTTAAAAACAACAACAACAGCACAACACAGAAAATGCTAATTTTCCAAGTCAATATGCTGCTCCTTCCGATCTGTCTCTATTTGATTTTGACCCACTGGACACGATGACCACTAAGGACTGCTCCAGGGCTACGCCTGTGCTCCTCCGAGGCTCCTCCACTCTTCTACCATAGGGAAGGGCAAAGGGAAGGGGAAGGGAGCGAGCATTTCCTACTATGCTCCAGGCCCTGGGCCGAGAGCTTTCCAAAGGCGGATCTCATTGGATCCTCACCACAGCCCTGGGAGGCAGGCGCTATCCTTATCCCCATTTTAAAGTTGAGGAGACAGAGAGATAAGGGTCACCCAGCTGGTAAACAAGCCCAGACTGTAAGCGGTGATGGCAGCACGGCCCCACACGTACCGGACATTATTGACAACCAATCTGGGAAATGGTCCTTGAAATGGGTACAGTGCAGGGGAGCGGCTCCACGGACACAACGTGCGCAGTAAGCCTGAGGATCGGCAAACTTTCGTCTCAGCCAGCTGTTCGAGTTGGCCAGCTGGAGCCTCGTCTCCTGTTCTACGCTCTCCCACCCTGGGTTTGTGGGACGCCATAGACGCCAGCGACACTGGGGCCTCCCAGCTGTACAAAGCAAGGCTGCGTTCTCCTCAGACTCCCAGAAAGTCCGTTTCCTCTCGTCAAAGGAAAAAACAATTCTGCTTCCAGAAAGAGAAAAGGCGATGCCTTTCCCCCTCCTGGCCTGGAGCTGCCCACTGGGCCAACCCAGGAGAAGTGTTACTGCTCCAGACTTCTCTCTTCCAGCTCATGGCTTTGGACGTCCCATAGAAGGGAGCCACAGTTTTAGCCTTTTTCGTTGTATCTTTGGGTACGGCACCTGTCTGCTTAGTAAATGTTTACTGGCTATTTCTGAAGGCTGCTTAGTTTGCCTCAGTTTCGCCATCTATAAAATGGAAGAGTTTTGCCTAGAAGATCTCCTGGATTCTGTCCCCGCTGGTCCTCTCCATCCCCCCCCCCATGAAAACAAACATCTCCACGCTGGGGAACCTTCCTTACCTGCCATTAGTGCACAGGGACCCTCATTGGACTCCAGGCACCAGATGCATTGTTGGAAGCCACCGATGTCATCTGGCCACCCCTCCAGCAAGCACGGGGGTCCTAAAGGGTCTCTGCATATTTGGACAACCGCCGCCAACAATGACCGAGCCTAGAAATGCGTGAAGAGAAGGGGCACACCAGCGCTGTCCCTCCGTGCCTGGGTTCCCTTTGAGAGTCTCACACGACTGTGATCAGCTTTCATGGGCCCCACTTGTTTACCTTGCCCGGGTACAATTTTCTTGGGGGAAAGGCTAAACACACAAGCGAGGCCCAGAGTCAGCAATGACAGAAGACAGCTTGGTGATGGGCCTTTATTTTTCAAGCAAACCAACTGCAGGAAACCAGATAGCCACTCTAGTGATTAAATATTTATTCTGGAAGACAGTCACATTGTTCTTGGGAATTGCCACTCAAGGAGTTTATTTTTTTTTAAAGAGATAAAGTGCTGAGGTCACCAGCGCAGATTGGCTAAATTGATTTTGAACCCGTGCTGAATGACATTCGAATCCCTCCAGGTGTGGAATACCACCCAGCTCTTGGCCATCATTTGTCATTCACTGTCCACTGAACAGCCATAATAGCCTGCTTCAAAGCCATCGTTTTTTATTGATTTTTATTCACTGTTTTCCTCTGGGGAGAGAGGCAGCTCTAGGAGGGAAAGAAGACTGCGTTTGGAACCGGAGAGCCATGCTTCAATTCTGTCACTGATATCAGTTGTGGGACCACAGGCAACGCCTTGAACCTCCCAATGACCCCGGGCAACTGTCTTCTCTGCCAGTTGGGGAGAAGGGGTTATCGGTGTCGATAGAGGAGCTCTTCTCTGAGGGTTCCTTACAGCAACAGGATTATAGGGTTTGTCCAAAGAAAATGTCATTCACTTAGGGATCAAGGAACAGAAAGCAGTTCCCACGATCCCCTACAGAAATCAAACAGTATTGTTCCTTTGTCCCTTCCTTCCTTCCTTCCTTCCTTCCTTCCTTCCTTCCTTCCTTCCTTCCTTCCTTCCTTCCTTCCTCCCTCCCTCCCTCCCTCCTTCCCTCCCTTC
>NC_058133.1:2774085-2798865 GCF_016433145.1 Gracilinanus agilis | reverse complement strand
CCTCCCTTCTTTCCTTCTTTCCTTCCTTCTTTCCTTCCTTCCTTCCTTCCTTCCTTCCTTCCTTCCTTCCTTCCTTCCTTCCTTCCTTCCTTCCTTCTTTCCTTGTCTAGTGGTGACCAACCTTCTCTAAGACAAAGAGCCATTTTTACTGTTAAAAAGGATTAAGAGCCCCACATAAGGGTTACTACATCATAAACATCCAATGGCTGGTGAAATCTTCAATAAGGAAGATCTGCCTTAAATGCATGGGCATTTTTTTTGTACTGGATCTGTTATCTGAGTTGGCCAGGTGGCCCAGTGGATAGAACACAAGCCCTGGAATGAGGGAGGCCCGAGTTCAAATCTAGACTCAGATACTCCCTGGTTATGTGATGCTGGTGACTTCCCCAGTTTCCCACATGCTGAAATTCTTATGATGTTAGAATGGGAGCTCTTCCCAAACCCTAAAGGTACTATTGATGCTGGTCCCTATTACTGTCATTCATATTCCATGAGGTATCGGGAGCCCCCTCCACTCGTGCAGATTGCTAGCCGTTCGGAATGTCATCTTTGAGAGGGTCTGGACCGGGGAAGGGGCTTGACTCTGTGGGCCAGAGGCAGGATTTGAGCCCATCTTCCAAGCCTGAGGCTGGCTTTCTGTCTGCTCTGCCACAATCCTCTGCTGAAAGGAAATGTGTCATATTTTGAACGAATAGATTAGTTTCCCTTCGTGTGCTTTACAGAAATTCAAGCTACTTCAGGTGATTTGAAAAAATATCACCAAAAGGCATCTTCATACACGATAACAAATATAAGCTGAATCTCCTAGAAAGGTGGTGTTGCATAATGGTTAGAGACCAGGACACGGTATCAGGAACAAGTGACCTTCCATCTGGCCTCAGCCATTCATTAGCTATATATGACCCGAGCAAGTCCCTTGGGGGAAGGAGAAAGGAATTGGTATTTCTATAGTGCCTACTAATTGTCAGGGACCCTGCTAGTCACTTTACAAACATGACCTCCTTTGATCCTCACAACGACACTGCAAGTCAGGTCCTGTTATTATCCTCAATTTACAGATGAGGAAACAGAGGCAGACGGTTTAAGCGACTTGCTTAGGGCTACATGACCGGGAAGGGTCTGAGGTCAGATCTGAACTCAGGTCTGCCTGCCTCTACACCCAATTTTCTATCTATGGTGCCACGTAGATGCCTCTTAACTTAAGCTCTGGGTCTCAGTGCCCTTCTCTGTAAAATGAGATTTTTGGATCAAATGAAGTAAAAGGTCCCTCCTAACTCTCAGTCTTTGATCCCTGAAACAGCTCTCAGAGGTTCAAGCATGATCATCCTCCTTTTACAGCTGGAGAAACTGAGGGTCCTGCAGGAGGGACCAGCCGCAGGGCAGCTTTGCCAGAGAAGTTCAGAAGAGAGAGCTTGGTGCGTGAAGCTATGAGCGATGGGGGGCCCTCCTTAATGGGGGCTCCGAGAGGAGCCCTCCACTGACCATTCAGAGGGAAAGGCCCCGGGGTGGTGGGTATTTCCAAGGTGCAAATCCGTGAGTTCCAAGGCTATTGGGACCTTCCAGGGAGAAATCTCAGGGATGTGCTGGAAAAGCCCACGGGGTGCTGTAAGGGAGACGGGCACCAGGGATGTTACGATCGAATCTAAATGTTGTGGTACACACACTGGGTTGAAGGAGAGACAGGACCAGGGAGGGAGACCAGAGCACACAGCTGAGCTGCTGCTAACGGACAAGAATGTCACCAACTGTCACCAGCTCACCACTAGGCCAGAGTCTTTGGAACCAGCAGGCAAGGGAAAAGGTTTTAACAGGTTTCATTATGTTCAACTAAATAAAGGCGGGGTAGGGAATTCTACACTAAAACCACAGGGCATGGGGAGGACTTCTCTACTCTAATCTTAGTGAGCTAAGCAGGCAGGGCCCAAAGGAGCAGTAATGGAGTCTCCGGGAGGCTGCATCAAACCTGGTTTCAGCCAGGTTTGCCCAGCACAGCTAATGGGCTGAGGGTGGCTTTGAGGGTTCTCACGGTAATCCACAGATGATCTCAGGATGCCAAGAGCCAAGGTGGTCCAAGGGGCCCAGGCAGAGCGAGTGAGCTTGAGATGCTGCCCACCAGATCCCAAACTCCTCCTCTCCAGGGTGCTGCTCGGCAGGTCTTGTTCCCTTGCTAGAAGCCACCAGCACTCAGGGTGCAGGCTGAGACCTCCCAGGGCTAGCAGCAGTTGGTGCCAACCCCTAATGGAGTCCCTCTCGGGGCACGAGCCACTTCCTGCTCCTTCATTCCACCCTGGAATGCTCCAGCTCCAGCCCTTCCTGCTAGGTCCAACCTTAATACTTAATTAATTACTATCTAATCTTCCTCACAACAGTGCCGGCTGGTGGGAAGCATCCATTGGCAATGAAGACGCGAATACGCCTTCCTTAGTGCCATGTCTATGAATAAAACCATCTTCTTGCCTGGCACGGATCCACTTGAGGGGGCCGTGGATGTTGGGTCCAGATGCCGCCTTTCCTTTCCCTTCAGTGCGTGGGGCTGCTGAGGAGGCAGGAGCTCCGCATCCACCAGGACGGCGTGGGAAGGAGCCTTCTGAATCTGTAAAGGATGATCACCCTTTTCAGCCTCGATGGCTTCCCTCCCCTCCCCAGGAACTAGAGGAAAGTTTAGAACGTTCCATCAACTGTGGGAAAGAGAGGCGGCACGATTGCCAGGCCCCGAGAACACGACATGGTTATTTTCTCATCAGAAAGAGCAAGAGACGAGCGGCAGAAGCAGCCACCGACGGGGCTAAGCGGCCGGGTGAATAATGGCAATCGGGGGGTCACAACCCAGAGAAGGTCGGGGCTGCCTTTGGAGCCATTCCCCAGCGGGGTTTGAACAGTGAATCCCTTCCCAGTTAAGTAGTGTTTGTAGTCCCTCAGCCTTGTAGGCCAAAGAAACCTACCTGATGGGTCCCTCTGTGCCCCCAGAGCTCTAGGGACAAGGAGGGGGGCCCAGTCTGGGCACCGAGTGCAGTGAACACCCTGGAGGAGACGTGATGGAGAAGTCAAGCTGGCCTCCTCTCTGGACTCCTCGAAATTTGGGAGGTTTCCTGGGATAAAGAGGGCCGAAGCCGCTCGTTCTTCTTGGACGCTAGATGCAAAGAGGTACAACAGCGGGGGCAGGGCGCTAATTGGATTAGGCTTTCAGAGTGGAGATGCCACCCTTGGCTTCCAGGGGCTGCTGAGGAGGGCAGCTCTGCCAAGCACACCCCAACCTACTTTTATTTTTCATCAGTGGAATAGAAAGGAGATTAGCTGACGGATATCTTTTTTTTTTTTAATTTTTTTTTTAAACCCTTGTACTTTGGTGTATGGTCTCATAGGTGGAAGAGTGGTAAGGGTGGGCAATGGGGGTCAAGTGACTTGCCCAGGGTCACCCAGCTGGGAAGTGGCTGAGGCCGGGTTTGAACCCAGGACCTCCTGTCTCTAGACCTGACTCTCACTCCACTGAGCTACCCAGCTGCCCCCTGATGGATATCTTTTTGACCGACAGCCTCAGAAGCCGGAGGAAGGCATTTCTGCCCCCTGCAAAGTCAGCGGCTAAGCCGTCTCTGATCAGGAAAACGTCCCGTTTCTCCAGAGCCTTGTACTTTGCAATGTGCCAGCCTCGTAAACGCCCGTGAGCTGGGCAGCATGGAGGCATCAGAGAATCCCCGAGTTTCCCAGGACCTGCTGACCAGGGATACCCACTACAGTGTGTGGCATGAGGGAGATGACCGGCCAAGCTCTCTGCTGAGGGCTACCCTGCTGCCATTGCGGGCTGCCTGCTCTTCTGAAGAGCTCTAATTAGATGGAGACGGTCCCGTTTTTGCTGCTTTGCAATGACAACCCCAAAGCTCCCGCATCCAAATACACGGTCTTATCCCTCTTCCATTGGATACACGAAGACAACCGGCACTCCCTGACCCCCACCCACAAGCTAGAGAGCCTAATTCCTTCAACTAATCGTACAGAAGGAACTCAAGGCCCTTCATCATTAGAGAGGCAGCTGGTGCCACAGTGGAGACACTGCCCGTCTCAAATCAGAATGATCTGGGTTCAAATCCAGCCTCAGATACTTACTAGCCTCATGACCCTGGGCAATTCTCTGAAACTCTCTTGGCCTCAGTTTCCTCATTTGTAAAATGGGAATAGTCACAGCATCTCTCTCCTAGGGTGACCGCGAGGATCGTAGTGAGGAAACTAAGACACTAGCACCCAGGTGGTCAGGCTGTCCCTAAAGCCCTGAAGCTGGGATTTTGGAAAAAGTGGTTTGTCTGACCAAGCTGGGGGGGGGGGCGGGGGAGGGCTCTTGGCCGTGTGGTCCAGCTTTGCCAAATTTCCAAGGAGCTGTCAGTGTGGGCTATCACTGAGAAGAAGACACTCCAAGCACCAGTCGTGGCAATCCCTTGGACCGGCCTAGGTTGAGGAAAGTCTGGATTGTCTGCTGGTGGACAGCAGGTCTATCTACCTTATTCCCCAGAGCAGGTTCGGCATTAGCTGGCTGTATAGTGGCCTTATTCCTGGCTCCTGAGACATCTCCGGTCGTCATCAGCGAGAGAAGCCTTCCTCGCCGGCCCCTCCTAGTCTAGCTAGGCTTTAGCTTAGCTTAGATCTTAGTTTAGTGAAATCCTGAAGGCTCTTCCTACATAGAGAAGCCCCTCGCTCCCACTTCCCTCATTTAATATCGCTAAACCCAGCCTGTTAGGCCTTCCTGCCTCCTCTAAGCTTAAAGAACCCCCCCATTGGTTTTCTCTGCTTGGGAGATTGTCAGTTACTCGGCCAACTGTCATTCCCAAACCTCCCGTCCCCATTCGGCCTCCCCGGGTTTATCTGTCAGTCCTTCCTTCCCTTGTGAGGTGTGAGAGCGTCCCGTTTGCCTGGCATCTAGTTATCCCCCCCTTCCCAGCATTATCTTTTCGGGATCCGAGGAAATATTTGTTAAAACAACAAAGAAAAGTGCTTAACGTGGTGCCCGACACAGAGAAGGTGCTGCCTCGGTGCCCATCGTCCTCGCCCACGTTCTAGTTCTTCCATGAGAAGCTCCCCAGATGATCAGAATTACCAGAGATTCGCCACACAAAACTCCAGACATCCTCAACAAGGTCAGATGGTAATGGCACTCTCTTCCCTCCATGAATCTGGAATTGGTGCTTCTCCTAGTGAAGCCCAACATAGATCTCATTAGCTTTCTTTGGCTTCCAAATCGTATGATGGGCTTTTGTGGAGCTTGAAGCTCTAGAGCCGGGGCTCCCAAACCTCTTTGGCCTGCTGCCCCCTTTCCAGAAAAAATCTTACTTAGCCCTCCTGGAAATTATTTTTTTTAATTTTAATAGCAATTAGTAGGAAAGATCAATGCCCCTGTGGCCATCACCGCCCCCCTGGATCGCTGCAGCACCCACCAGGGGATGGTGGCACCCACTTTGGGAATCACTGCTCTAGAGGTAGGAGGACCTGTGGCCAAATCCAGCTGCAGACATTGACTCCAGGCAAGTCTCTTCACCACTTCAGTTTTCTCATCTGTAAAATGGCAGCTACCTGCTAGAGTTATTGTGAGGATAATAGGAGATAGTCATTGTAAAGTACATAGAGCAGGCCTTGGCACATAGAGGGTACTTTATAAATGTTAGTTATTATTATTATTATTATTATTACTTTAAACCTCCCAGGTGGTTTTCAGATCAACTTCCATCTAAAGAGGCTTCTCTCCTATGTACTTGTGGAGTTGACTTCTTGGACCCAAGTGTGAGAATTTACATTTCTTCCTTTTCATCAGCCAGGGTAATCCAAAATGAACGAAGGGGAACTCTTAGGAAGGTCTCTAGGGGCAGCTGGGTAGCTCGGTGGACTGAGAGCCAGACCTAGAGACGGGAGGTCCTAGGTTCAGATCCAGACTCAGACACTTCCCGACTGTGTGACCCTGGGCAAGTCACTTGACCCCCATTGCCCACCCTTACCACTCTTCCGCCTTAGAGCCAATACACAGAAGTTAAGGGTTAAAAAAAGGAAGGTCTCTATCCCATTCATTGATCTGACTTCCTTGAGCTTTGTGATAGCATGTGGAAAGAATATCAACGTTGAAGTCCAAAAAACATGGAATGAAGACCTACTTCTGATATCCTGGCTGTGTGACCCTGGGCAAGTCACTTAATCTTGGTTTGCCTCTGTTTCCTCATCTGTAAAACTGGAATGATGCTAACATTTACCTCACAGGGTTGGCATGAGGCTAAAAGGAGTGTGTTAGTTAAAATCACCTGGGGTTCTATTTGGAAGGATTGAACCTCAATATAGTGTTTGACAAACTTCTGTGGACCTGTGGGGGTCCTTAAAACTACATTTCCCATGGTCCAACGGGTTTCCTGGGTTTCCTGTTTTGGATGACGTATTGGAGGTGAGGGACTGTTTTAAGTAGGGGGGAGTGACTTGGAACTTCCTCTTGAGTTACCTGAGCTGGAGGAGAGAGGAAGGTAAATGGCGGAGGTGAGGTTGGAACAGGTTTTCTTACAGGCCCGTGGTCAGTTTCTCTCTATCGGCATGGCTTTTATTAAAATACTGTTCTCCCTTTTGATCTCGGCCCTCATCATTTTTAATTATAACAGGAGATATTTGTAAAGTGATTTGCAGACTTCAAAGGGCAACATAAATGTTAGGTACTATTAGATGGATGCCCACCGGCCTGCCCCTTGCACTGACTTTTATGGAACAGAATATCGGTGAGCCTGGACCATACCGTGAAGGTTTGGGTGTCCCGGTTGGGCATCGCCACCCATTTTAGCATCGTTCCTTCCGTGCAATAAAGGACGTCATTCTCCAGCCCATTCGAAGTTCTCCATGGAAGCAAGTGAAGGACCCAGAACAAAAACCCCAGGAAAAGGCACCAGGGAGGCCCAGCAGGAACCGAGCTGAGCTACCCAGAGGCCTCGCGGCGATCTCTGGAAAACCTTCTTCTGGCTCCCAGAATGCCGTCAGAGCCTTCTTTGGACACACCGGACTGGTCAAGCCGAGGCAGAGCAAGCAGGAAGTTTCCTGGCACTCGCTAATTAAAATAATTGGCCTTGACGGAAAGGCCCGGCTCCCTTCACTGGTCTCCTCGGAAGAAACATTAAGCCTTGGGGAAGGCACCAAGTCATTAATACAAAGGGCAAGTCTGCAAAATGGGGAAGGCTGAGAGAGGAGCTGGGAAGCGGCTTCCCTCAATCGATTTAAAATATGAATAAACCGCGACAGTGGCTGAGGGGGCTCTCCGGGGCTTTGGAGGCTGCCCGGCACGGCAGCGGCCCCAGTATTAGAAAGGAGAACCCATCGGCCAGCAGGGCGCACCGGGAAGGAAGCGGCTCCCATCTAGAACACTTCCCAGCTGTGTGACCCTGGGCAAGTCACTTGACCCGCTTAAAGAGGTTGGACCCCCCCCCCTCCCCCCGCGCGGGAAATCATTCTCTTGAACCGATGACCGTGGAGAGCACGTGGGGGAGAATGACGGAGGGAGGGAGGGAGGGGAACCACCCGGGAATGCAGAAGGTCTATTTAGCGCTTACACTTGTGTCATCAGGACAGGGAGGTGCACAGGGGAGAGGAGTCAGGAAGTCAAATCCCACCTCACATATGTCCTAGCTGGATGACCCTGGGCAAGTCACCAGACCTGCTGGCCTCAGTTTCCTCATCTGTAAAACGAGCTGGAAAAGGCAATGGCAAACCGCAGTGTCTGCCAAAAAACACAAAAGCTCCCAATGGGATCATCCAACGTCAGATGGGAGTGAAACTACTCAGCAACCCCCCAAAGGGTGTTCCATGAGCCCAGCTCAGGCCTGGAGGCGCGAAAGCAACACGAGGGACGGTCCCCGGCCTCAGAGGGCTCCGAGTTTGACAAATGGAAGCAATAGGTAGAGGGAGGGCGCCCGAGAAGAGAAGCGGCTACAGGGCCGGAAGTCGTGGCTTCAAACACTGGCTGGCGCGGAGCCTCCTGAGCTCCGGTTGGACGGAGCAGCCCTGCTCAGACACTCCGAACAGGGACGAGCTGGTCCTCCTCCAGGACCGAGGACAGCGCCGGAGGAGGCGAGGGCAGGGCAGGCCGTGGGGCTTCCTGGGCTCCCGGGTCACCCCTTAGTCCGTGACTGCCCGAGGCGAAAGTGGCTCCTTCTCCAACAAGGAGACCAGGATGGCGGCGGGGAGCCCTCGGGCAAGGGGAGAGCCGGATGGAAGGAGGGAGGGAGGGAGGGCAGGGAGCATCCGGTTCTCCTTGAAAGTGTGTCAGCCCTTTTCCAAGTTGTGTGTATGTTTAGAACAGAGAGAGAGAGAGAGAGAGAGACCATATTCCTGCGTGTGTGTGTGTGTGTGTGTGTGTGTGTGTGTGTGTGTGTAGCGCCGGAGCTTTGTATACAGTAAGCACTTAATACATGCTTCATTCATTCCCTGACCTCCAGACAGCGGTGCCGGCGCGGGTCAGCGGGCCACCGAGGAGTTATTTAATGGCGTTGTTACAGACCCCGCAGAGGGCTAGTTTTTCTCTAAGATCCTCCCGGGGACGGCAGGGGGCGTCGCTGCTTCTGAACCTGCCCTCAGCGGATTGATCCGAGCACCTGGAGGTGCGCCGCCTTCCACTCACACCTCCCTTAAAGAGAGCGATTCGAATTTCTCACGCCCGAAGCGTCCAGTTACCAAAAGCCAGGATGGCCCTGGAGCCCCTCGTCTGGGCAGTGAGCTGGAGTGCTTACCCTCCCCATCCCGGCCTCCCTCAAGGGCCCCGAACTATTTGGGGGCCAAAGTGGAAGAAACGTGGGAAACCTTGAGGAGCGGGGGATGGTGGGGGCATTTACTGGAGTGACTGAGAGATCTCCATGGAGTGGGGGACCGTGCCAAGCTCTGTACTAAACTCTGGGAAACATATGGCGCCCTAGCAAGGACCATATGCACAACCCTTTCACATTGAGAGGCAGCATTTAATATGCCATCATTGTCCCAGGATTATGCCCATCATGTGGCTAACTAGACTCTACTTGGATGCATCTCCATTATCGTGGCAATGAAAACACCAACCCTGAGAAAATGAGCTGCACTGCGGATCATATCTTCAGTGAAGAAAGAGAGAAAGAAGGAAGGGAGAGGAGGGAGGGAAGAAGAAAGGAAGGAAGGAAGGAAGGAGGGAAGGAAGGAAGGAAGGAAGGAAGGAAGGAAGGAAGGAAGGAAGGANGGTTGCATTGGTTTTGTTTGTACAAAACCTTTTTAATTTAATATAATCAAAATCACTCATTTCATATTTTGTAATGCTCTCTATCACTTGCTTGGTCTTAAATTCCTTCCCTTCCCATAGAACTGACAGGTATACTATTCTTTGTTCACCTAATTTATTTATGATTTCCCTCTTTATATTTGTAATTTACCCAATTTGAATTTATTTTGGTATAGGGTATTGATGCCATTTAAAAAACCTCATAGTCACTTATCTCTCTTCTCTCTGATAGAACTATCCCTTCTAACAAAGACATATAGTTAAAGCAAAATAAGCCTTTATACTAAATCAATATATTGGTCACATTTAACAATATATGTCTTACTCCTCATCTAGAGTCCACTATCTCTCTTTCAAGAACAGGAAGGCATGCTTTATTTATTATCAGGACTCTGAAATAAAAACTGATCCCTTCATTAGTTATCTTCCTTCCAAAGTTATTTTTCTATATTATTGTACTATTTTCCTGTATTGTGATCATTTGGAAATTTATTTTTTCCTGGTTCTATTTATTTATCTCTGTATCAATGAATAAATGAACAAATAAAAATGTATAATTAATTAGCTATGGTGTATAAACCACTGAGTATACAAATAGAAAAGTAAGATAGATCCTGATTGTAAAGCGTTTTGATTCCAATGAGAGAGATGACATATATGGAAGGTTTTAGTTTCAAGTCAGATAGAAAGACCAACCACAATGCTGTGTTCTGTATCCTGGGCTCTGATTGGCTCAGTGACTGTAGCATTGCTCTGTTTGCTCTCCCACACTGTGCCCATACATTCATCGTCTCTCCTTGTCTACTTCACATCGACATCTGATCACTGTGCATAGAGCTGCTCTGTGGTGTGTTTTTGTGAAGTTTTCATAAAAGTTTGAATTTATTTCAAGCTCTATGCCACCCAAATGTTATGCACCTTTTAAGACTTCTGGCAGTGAACCCCAGTGCCAGAGGAAGGTGCTTACCATCAAAGAATAATAAAATAAATATAACACTGTTACTTCATGGATTTTCACATATAGCAGGGGTCTCTGGAACATAACTCATGTGATAGGTGAGGGATCACTGTACATGAAACACCCTTTGAACAATCAATATCCACTGCAGGAATTCAGTAATGAAGATGTTGGGTCAAGATCTGGTTGTCTTCAGCTGGCATTCTGCTTTGGAAAAGATATTTAAAGGATCTTAACTGGTCAGGATCTTCTGGCCTGTCTTTGTACTAGTTGAATAAGCCATCACAGGTATTTAGGTCTTGATGTATTCACCTCACTTGGGAAACCAGCTTTCTTTGTTCAAAGTCATCTTGTTCATGGTGGTGCCAGGCCATAAAGCTGCCTCCCTGGAGATGGATTAGGTAAAAGCAACTCATCGGGAACAGGAGACAGAACAGTTTATCACCAAAAACCCTCAGGTGCCAGCTCCCATTCATTAATATCTGTCTGCTGCCTTTGGAGGTCATTCCACTCCTCTCACCACTATTCCTCCTTAGGCAACCGGGTACCCTTCCCATTGTCAAGGTCTAAAGGCATGTATAGCTGCTACTGAGCTAGCCCTGCTTCTTCTCTTCCATAGTCCTCCTCTTATCAATTTATACAAATCTCAAGATCCTCTGAATTTCTCTTGTTCTTAAAGTATAACAACATTTTACTAAATTAATATTTGACAATTTGACCAGTCACTGCTCAAATAATGGGAACTCTCTTTGTTTCTAGTTCTTTGCTATCTACCACCAAAAAATGCTAGTAAGACATCAATGAGTGGTAGTTAAGTGGCTCAGTAGATAGAGTGCTAGGCCTGGAGTCAAGAGGACCTAGGTTCAAATCTAGCCTCAGATACTTCCCAGCTGTGCAAACCTGCACAAATCACTTCACTCCACTGCCAAGCCCTTATTGCTCTTCTGCCTTAGAACTGATACTTTGTATTGACTCCAAGACAGAAGTTAAGGGTTTTAAAGGAATCATTGAAGAAGAATTTGTTAAGTACTTATAGTATGCTAGGTACTTTTCCAGGCACTAATGACACAAAGACAAAAATGAAATCTTCCTTACCCTCAAAGAATTTAATTTTTTTGACAGGGAAAAGAAAAATATGTATATGTACAAAATATATTCAGGTTCAATACAAGTTTTTCTTTGAATCCTGCCCCTCCTTGGGGATAAATTCAACTTATAATTCTGACAGCAACCCAATTCAAGGACTGTAATAGGGCACTGGGCCTGACTGAGCCCCAGGAAGCACGAAGCATGAACTTTCTGTGGAGGAAGAGACAACTTGCTTAGGAATCAAATTCCCTCCTTGTGGTAGATGTGAAAATAGATAATGGAGGGCACCAGGGATGTTACAATAAATCTAAATAGTTGTGGGTACACACACTGGGTTGTAGGAGAGACTGAACCAGGATGGGAGACCGGAGTTCACTGGTTTAACACAAGAATGGCAGTTGGCCTCAACTGTCACCCAGCTCCCCTAGGCCAGAGTCTAGAAACCAGCAGGCAAGGTAAAAGGTTTTAACAGGTTTAATTATGTTTAACTAAAAGGTGGGAAAGGGATTTCTATATACTTAAAACCTAAAGACAAAACCACAGGGCAAGGGGAGGACTTCTATAATTTTAGTGATCTAGCAGGGAGAGCCCAAGGGAGCAGTAATGGAGTCCCTGGGAGGCTGCATCAAACCTGGTTCCAGCCAGGGTTTGACCAGCACAGCTATGAGCTGAGGGCAGCTTTGGGGTTTCTCATGGTTATCCACAGATGATCTCAGGATGTTAAAAGCCAAGGTATCCAAGTAGAGAGGGTGTGCTTGAGATGCTGTCCACCAGATCCCAAACTTCTCTCTTCTTGGTGATGCTCTGTAGTTCTGTAGTTCTTGTCCACTTGTTTGAAACCACCACCACTCAGGATCCCAGGGAAATCAGGATGCAGGGTGTCTTTTACTCTGAGATCTCCCAAGGCTAACAACAGTTTGTGCCAACCTCTAATGGAGTCTCTCTCAGAGTACAAGCCACTCCTTCCTGCTCCTTCATTCCATCTTGGAATTCTCCAGCTCCAGCCCTTCCTGTCCCACCTTAATACTTAATTAATTACTATCTAATCTTCCTCACAACAAGACGGGAGGAAAAGAGTCTTTATGCCTTAGCCCGGGAGCAGGAAGGGTTCTCAGAGGCTGCCCGTGGCTTGTCCAGTCGCCTCATTTGGTTCTCATTCATTTGTCTCAGTCAAGTCAGATTCTTCATGACCCTGTTTGGGGTTTTCTCAGCAAAGACACTGGAGCAGTTTGTTGTTTCCTTCTCCAGCTCATTTTACAGATGGGGAAAATGAGGAATTAAGTGGCTTGCTCAGGGTCATACAATGAACAAATTTCACTTTACATTTGAACAAATAGAGGTGGACCTAGAGTTGGGGAGATCTGAATTCAAATCTGGTAACTGGTTCTGTGACTTAACTTCTGTCTGCATCAGTTCTCTTATTTGTAAAACAAGGTCCAGAGTTATTGAAGGAATACAACAATGTAATGTTTACAAGAGACTCTGCAATGCTGAAGGGCAGCAAGGTGGTGCAGTGGATAGAGTACTGGCCTTGGAGTTAAGAAGACTCATTTTCCTGAGTTCAAATCTGGCCTTGGACACTTCCTAGCTGTGTGACCCTGGGCAAGTCACTTAAGTCTCTTTGCCTCCATTTCCTCATCTGTAAAATGATCTGGAGAAGGCAATGGCAGACCACCCCAGTATCTCTGCCAAGAAAACTCCAAATGGGGTCACCAAGAGCCAGACTAAACATGGCAGCGTTTAAAGCTCTCTCTGTAAATGCTGGTTATCATCATGTTTATGGTTCGGGAACTTCGAGGCCATTTCCCAATCCACTCTCAGACTCTTAAGGCCAAGCAGGGAGAAGGCTGGCCCATCGAGGGGCCCTTGACTTGTCGCCAAGCTGCTGGTCTTGGTCTCACTGGGGAACGTCTCGGCTGGCTTCCTGGAGCAGCAGGGAGGATCGCCCTCGTGGGCTGCATCTGCTGTCTGAGGGGCTCGAATAACTGGGCAGAATAACAGGAAAGAAGCCATACTGGACGGGCTAAGGAAGCCGGCCCGGCTGGCGGCAGCCTTGGGGAATTCTAAGCATTTAGTCCCAGAGGGAATGGCCGGACCGCACTACTCTGCGGCCATTAGAATGGACGTCAGCCTTTCACCGGAGAGGTGGGGTAGAGGAAGGAGGAAAGGGGGGAATCGCTGGAAGGAGCTGGCAGCCTTTAATGGCAGACGGCAAGAAATAAGTGGTGAGGAAGCCCGTTGGACTGAGGAAAGGCCTACGGAAGCCATTTAGACAAAGCTGCACCCGTCTTCTATCGAGGGACGGCACAGTTCTCATAACAACGGCCCGGATGCAGTCTACCTCTCCTTCATCTCGAGGCACAAGGCCACGCTCCTCCCTTGGCTTCGGCGCTCTGGGCAGAGGCCCGTCCCGCCCTTCCCGGCTGCAGCCTGGAAAAGGCCCTCTGCCGAAGACTTGCGGGGAAGCCCAAGGAAAGGTTCTCGAGGCCGCCGCGTGCCGGCCGCTCATCCTCCAGACGAGGGAGCCGGGGCACAGAAACGTGGAGGGATTTTGTCCGGCATCCTGCAACTAGGGAGTGTCTAAGGTAGGGTTGGAGTAGGAGGGCGCAGGTCCAAGGGCAGAGCTCTTCTCCCCCCCCCATCCTGAAAGAACCACAGAGGATGACGAGGGGTGGGTTGGCAGAGATCTGCACCCTCAGAAAGTGTGCCACCAACCATGAGCTGTGGGTCCTGCCAAGCAGAGAGGCCGGGACACAACGGAGCCCCTTTCCTGCAGTGCCTCCGCTGAGGTCTCTTGGGGTATCCTTGGGGACAAAGAGGTCATTCTTCCCATCCAGCCAAACATCGGGAAAAGAGGGCTGAGGGGCATCTTGCCGGCTGCCATGGGATGTTCTTCGGCACTCTCGTCCCCACTTTCTACCTCTTGGATTTTTTACAGTTGCTCAGGAAGCGGCCCTCCAACCACTTGTCCAATGGCCGTACTCGAGACCCCTCCCCATATCTAAGAGCCTCTTGATCAAAGCTCCCTCCCTTGCCCATCCCTCCCCATTAGAGGCGGGCTCCTTCAGGGCAGGACTCTCTCGCTTTTGTATTGACTCGTCCTGGCACCTCAGGCACGCACTCACTCAGAAGTGACAGCACATTGAGCCAACGACTCGTCCATCTTGCTTTGGTGCAAGCCTACTGGAGCCCACCCGATCGCATCTTCTCCACAGCCTCCTGGGCCATCCACGGAAGACGGGCTCAGGCAGAGTGGGGGGATTCCTCTCTAGTCTCATGCCAGGGTGGCTGCTTTTGGTCTCCGTGACAGCAAGAGTCCCACTAATACTCTTCTCTTGTCCACTTTCTGGCCCGAATCCAAGACCCTTGGAAACCTGAGCGGAGTTCAGAGGGACCAACTGAGGAAGAGGCGCCGTGAGCTCTTTCAGCCACATTCAGAGAAAACTCGGTCCTGTGTTCCTTTTTATGGCAAACTTTGATTTTAAATCAAATGAGCAAGTGTCTCTTCTTTTTTTGAAATGAAATTTGGAGCCTCTGAACCCCGTAGATCTCCTGTGTCTAATTAAATATGAACCCCATGAGGGCGGCGACAGATCTCCTGGGACTCGAGAACAAAATCTGTAATATGGGCCGCTCGTGTAGAAAGTAAGGAATCGCAGACGGACGGCCCCGGTGCGGCACCAACACCAGAGGAACATGGAGAAACCTAGAAGAAGGAAGGAACTGACGGAGCCCAGACAGCTGCGTCCAATGGACCACCAGGGGGACCAGGGATTGGCTTACTTCTGCTTGGCCCCAAAGGACAGAGACTAGGAGCGATGGATAGAAGTTCACAAGAGGCAACTTTACTCTTTAGAGGAAACCTTCCTGACAATTACAGCTGCCCCAAAGTGGAATGGGCTGCCCTAGAAAGTAGGGGATGAACCCATCCCTGGAGGTCGTCAAGCAGAGGTGGCGTGACTATTTATCTGTACCTTAGAGGTACCTAGGTGGAGCAGCGGATTGAGTGTGGATCTTGGCATCAGGAAGACCTGAGTTCAAATCTAGCCACAGATAACTTCCTAACCATGTGACCCTGAGCAAGTTATTAGCTTCTACCTGCCTCACTTTCCTCAGCTGCAAAATGAAAATAATAATAGCGCCTACTTCCTGGGATTGCTGTCTATGTAAATTGTTCTGCAAACCTCAAAGTGTTACAGGAATGCTCGCCATTGCTATTATTAGAGATTCTTTTTGTAGGAGGATCAGGGATTCTTCATGGCAGGCTCATGCCCTTGTTTCCTCTCGTATTTTGAAAACTCTATTTCAGTATAATCTGTCTTCTTTGTAACTCCATTTACCCTATTTTAGGTATTTAAAATGATGAGAGCGCTATCCGAATTTCTCAACGCCCTCACTCTCCCCTCCAATTATGGTACCTTTCTTTGAAAGGAGGCAGACTGAGGTGATGGGTAAGTGACTCAGCTGGGATAACACAGGCAGTATATGTTAAACACATGCACATGATTTGAACCCATGACTTCCTAGGTCTAGGGCTTCTCGCATTTCCATATTAACATGAATCCATTTCTATCTGTCTAGATCAGGGGTTCCCAAACTCTTTTGGCCTCCTGCCCCCTTTCCAGAAAAAAATATTCCTTAGCCCCCTGGAAATTAATTTTTTTTTAAATTTTAATAGCAATCAATAGGAAAGATCAATGCCCCTGTGGCCATCTCTGTCTCCCTGGATTGCTGCAGCACCCACCAGGGGGCAGTGGCGCCCACTTTGGGAATCACTGGTCTAGACACATAATCAAGCCACAGCTCTTCCCCCCTTCACTGGAGAGCCCTGGACTGGGTAGATGATTAGTGGCTTCTGGAAGGAGGGAATTTGGAGCAGATTTCCACTTTTCAATCTCCACTTGGTACACCATCCCTCCACCCCCCCCCCTTCATATTGACTGGCGACCACGAGAGGGAAGAGCCATTTCTGCTCTGCCTCCCTCCAGGACTATAAACTTCAGCATCTTCGGTCCAGGCGATTCTGCCACAGCCTTCCCTAACAATGACGGCCCAAAGCACTTCAAAGCTGGTTTGGAAATCCAAAACCCAGCTCGTAGAGGCAGGGAGTGATAGATTTCCTCTTTTGGAGACACACACGCTGCATTGGATTAAAGTGGGATTAAACGTTTATTATAGCTGTCTTCAGCCGACAAAACTAATTCCCCCTAAAGGCTTGGTACACAAATTATTAACCTGACTAGAAATTCAGGTCCTTCCCAAACACCAGAGCTTCTTAATGAATGGAGGGAGAATGGTGTTGTGGGAATAGCACTTGGCTTAACAGGATGGAGGACCCGAATCCAAGGCTTGCTTCTGCCTCTAACTTGCCATGTGACCCGAGGCAAGATATATCTTTTCATGATCTTAATTTCCTCAAAATATTCAACGAGATCATGTCTGAGGCCCGTGTTGTACTGCATTTGGAATCAGAGTTCACTTAGCGCCTGAGAACCCTCCTGTGTTCGGAAGGCAGGATGCTGCGTGGTTCTCGCCCACATTCCCTCATCATCTTGCCAAAGACAGTCTACCTGACATGCTGGCTCCCCGGCTGGCCTCCTCCCGATATTGTTGGGCCATCAGGGGAGCCCAGGAAATGGCGCAGGGTTCTCGCCCACCCCTGCCACGGAAGCCCTTCTTCTTCTTCAACCATATTGACCGTAAATCATATTCTGCTCTGGTCCTTCTTGGTAGTTCTTTGCTGCTTAGTGATTTGTTGCTTGGGAGCTCGCCACTACCACGAGCTTCTCCGCCGAATGCCATTTGCTCAAGATAACCCAGTCTGCTCTTCTCTTCTTTATAACTGATTGGAGAATGAACTCTCATGATCTGTCTAAGATAGATAAACAGAGAGGTGCTGGCTATCTGTGTGCATGTGTGCGCATGCGTGTGTGCGCGTGTGTGCACGTGTGTGCGTGTGTGCCGACACACACCCTGAGCCGATAGCATCACGTACACAGTGATGCAAACTACAGGGTTCATCTGTCAGCGCAGATCTAGACATGTGAGGCCTCGTGTGTGAATACCAATATGGGAATGGCTACATTCCGTGTGTCTGCACGTGTGTGTGGGTGTGGAGAGAGGAGGGAGGGAGGAGAGAGGAGAGGAGAGAAGACAGACAGACAGACAGCCAGGAACGCTTCTGGCCATTTGGTCAGCTTGTCCACTATCACGAGAATGTACCTCTACTGTTGACATTTAGGCGCTGTGACATAGTCTATCTGTAGACACTCAAATGGTGTGAAAGCTGAAGGTTTTCCTCCAAAGGCTCTTGTCTTAATTACAGCCTTGTTGTATCGCTGACCCTCTTTTTGCTTCTGTAGTCACACCTATTGCTCTCCAGTTTTTGCGAATTGTATCTGCCACTGATGTATTCTCCATTAATCTGGATGGTGATTGAAGGATCTTTCTGGTCATTGATGTTATGCAAAGGTAACAGCTGTGTCGCTTTCTCCAGTGGCTGGATGGTGCTGGCTTTAGAATTTGCTTCTTCCATGGTAATCACAAGAATTCACTTCCTGGCAAGTGTCTTCTCCCCTTAGCACATCCTGTGTAGTGTAAGAGTCTAAGTCTGCCCCTCCCCCTTGCTGCCTCTGCGCAGAGTACTGAGAACAAAATGGCTTCTCTTGAACTGGGTTCTGAAACATGGCAGTTTCTTCCACCATTCCAGGGCTCTGTAAGTCTCCAATCATGGCTTCAGGGACAGGATCAGGTGTCATATCCTCCCCCCTCACCAAGACTTGAGGTTTTAACCCTGTTTGAGTGTTAAAATCTAAGTTGTTAACGGTCTCGGGTGGCCCTGTCTGTTCAAGCCTCTCCCAACCCGTCAAAGTATTTTCCTCTGCAGGTTGCCGGATGGTCTGACAAGTCACTGGCTACATTGTATTTAGGCTCAAAGCTCTCAGCCTCGGGGTTGAGACGAAAAGTATCTCTTCCACAGGTGCTAAAGTGCTTCCTGGGCTTGAGAACTGAGTCTGTCACTTTGTTACTCCCTCGTCCTCCATCTTGGTTTTAGGAGTTACATTTATGGATACATAATTGTTCTCTCTGGCAAAACACAAGTTGATGGGCTTGGAAACTTTTCCCAAATGATTCCCATGACTACTTCCATTATTCAACATAACTTCTGATCTGTTACTCGCAATAATGTATTCTTGACCTTCTAGCTCAAATCTTAACCCATTTGACACTAGATTCCTGTCAAAATTTTCCACCGAAATCTGTGGATTTCCACAAGAGAATGTTCCTTGCCATAAATGTCTTTATGCATCTCCTGTACATCATTTTGCACTTCCAAATGATGTATTGATTTCTTCCTTTGCTCAAATATTGTATATTGATTACCCTTAATATTTTCCATCACTAACACATTAGCCTCATTCATGCCTCTGAGCTTTTTTCTCTCTAAATCTTCCTTTCCTCTTTGATCCGTCTTATCAATTAACCTTCATAAAGATGCTGCATTCCTCGGTCTTTTCCCCATCTTTAAAAAATTTTCCATTTCCTCTAATGATGGTTTGTCTGCTTTTTTGCAATCATGCTGGCAACAAGCCTGAGATTTTTGTACTTTGCTTGCCCAACTACTGCTGGCATATGATTTCTTGTATGAATCTGATTTATCTTTGGTAACGTCAATCTGCTTCCGGAACCTACATTCCCTCAAAAAATGACCTGGCTTATTGCAAAGGTAGCATTTGGGAATTTGTTTATTTGATTTCTTTTGCCTGTAATAGGTGGATCTAGGCTTAGAGTCTCTATCCCTAGCAATTTGTAAAACAAAATTGCGGGATTCATCTTTATCTCTCTCTCTACGAGATTCTCGGAGTTCACGCTTCAAGTCTTGGATGGTCCTATCTTTTTCAGAATCTAATTCATGCTTTATTTGATTTTCTTTTTGTCTGGACTCATGGATGTAAGTTGCATGTTTTCTAATTTCCTCCAAGAATAACTCTTCCCACTGAGGATAGCTCTGCCTGAAATATACCTGTATTGGGATGCTTGCTCCTTTTATAAATTGTCTCTTAATGTATGGTACAGCCTCATCTGCCTGATCTCTATTAAATCCCAATAAGTTTTCTGAATTTTCCATCAGTCTGTCTAAAAACAAGCTAGGATGTTCCTCCTCAGACTGCCTCATCTTCTCAAATTTACACCAGCCATTTGGTTGTTTTGCATGTTTTTTTTTACAGCTTCCAAAAGGTCTGATCTACATTTTAAAAGTGTCCTCATGTTCTCCGGTGAGATTAAATCAATAGTAGAATGATCCCTAGGCCAGTCTATTAACATAGGATTCAATCTAGTTTCTTCAATAAACCTAGCCTTTTCACTAGGTGTGAAGAATTCCTCTAAAACAAATTCCACGTCCTGATATGAAGGGTTAAAAAGGCTGAATGTCCTCTTTAACTCTTTAGCCACCTTGTAAGGTGAGAGAAAAAAATTGGGGAACCTTTTCCTCAGCACCTCCAAATCTTGGGCTGTGAAAGCCTTGTACGTTTTCATATTTACAGCTTCACGGTCGGCCCTAAGCTGAGTTTGGTCCACACTGGGAAACAATGTCACAGTAGCCGATGCCATTGCCCCCTCCTCAGTTTGTGTAGCAACACCTGTCTCTATCTCAATTTCATTCTCAGTCTGTGTACTCATGTCAACCATTACTTTCTTAGGAGCCTTATTGTCTTTAGGGAGATACATGTTTTGTATAAGTTCTAACTGTAAAATGGTGTGTTTGTCTAATTCCTGTCCCAGTCTGATTTTATTATTAATTTCAATCATCATCTTTAACTGGTCTCTCATCAAGGGCATGACATTCTCTGTATCTGATCTTGCTCTGCCACAAACCCAAGTATAAATCTTCTTCATAGCCAATATTGCTTGTATAAAAGCCACCAAAGCCACAATCACCGTTGGCAGGTAGGATAAAAACTCTGCCAGTGATATAGTTAAATATCTATAGGTGTCATATATCTGTACCAGCCTTACTAGATATTCTGGTATGGTGTAACACCAAAGCCTCATCACTCCCTGGGTGAATGAATACATGAACATTGCCAGAGTGCTCAGGATAAACACAATCCTTACAATCCCCATTATCCTTTCTCTAATTCAACAGGTCCAAAGCCTGGCTACGCCAAAAACTGTTATATTTAAAGGAGGTCACTTGTATCTATTTGAGGTGGTAGAAATGATGTACAGAGAGGCTAAGCTGGTGCTTCTCCTTTATAACAATTGCCCAGGCAGGATCCTTCAGGTCAAAGAGGTTTATCCCTTCAGGACCACCTGGGGTTAATTGATATATTAATTGGTCTCTTCAGCTGGGATAACGACGATATTCTGATTGCATTGTCTCCCTTCCCAAACCAAGCTTTGAAATTGATTTAGGAGGTACTTTAAACTATATATATATATATGAGGGATAAGGGTAAAGGACTGAGGTATTAGGAGACCCTACTTTAATTGTTACTATTGAAACCCTAACTGCAGGCAAATGAAGAAACAATGTTAGCTTCCCTCTGGTTCAGCCTGGCCAGGGCTAACCCAGGGTAGTTAAACTGCTGGGAAATCTTCAGCTTCTTCTTCTGTAGATCTTAAGCCTAACAGTTGAGATATCTCCACCCTTTCCACCCTCTTCTTCATCTCCTGCCCACTTCCCGGATCCCTCCCGGACCCTAGGAAGCCTAGATAACTAGATGATGAAACTCCTAATATCTAGGGCAGTAGACACCGAGGTGGTGGTCAAGTACAGGTTGATAACGGTATATGAAGGACAGGAAGAGCTTGCAGAGTGGTGTTTGCACTCTCTCACTCCAAGACCAGGATCCACACCGATCTCCAGCCTCAGCACAGGTCAAAGACCCCAGAATCTCTCTCAGGGTTCTCAACTGACCCTCCTACTTCTCGCATGCCTCTCTGGGAACATTCTATCCAACTGACTTATCTGTCAATCATTGAATGAACTTCAAGCTTCCAGAGATTCAATATAACACAGACAGAGGGAGAGATCTGCACAGTGATAGATGAGGTCCACATTTTGACCCTCTAACTGTATCAGAATCTGCTGGACGATGGCATTTTCATCCATTCTTTTCCTTGATGTGAATGTTTAGGGCAAAGTCTCTTTGGAATGGCTATTAATCTCCAAGGACTCTTATGACACTTCATGGCTTGATACAACCATTATCAAATCCCCAAACACACACACACACATGCACAAATATGCACACACGCAAACATGCATGTGTACACAGCGCATCCCCTAGATATATACAATCACACCCACAAACATTTACACAAATACCCTCTCGTACACGTGCAATCACATACACGTTGACACACTCTCGGGAAAGGTTAATGGTTCCCTGTAATCTCTAGGATCCAGCCTCAAGTCCTTTGTTTATCTGTTGAAGCTCTTCCTAGCCTTCCTTCATCCTCAGCCCTTCATGACTACAGTCAGCCACGCTGCTCTGCCATTCCTTAGAAATAACTAGTAGCTCCTCTTCCCCGGCCTCCCCTCCACCTATAATGTCCTCCCTCCTCACCTCTGCCTTCCGGGTGCCCAGATTCCTTTACCACCGGCTTACAGAAGGCCTCTCCCGACTTTCCCATATGCTGGTGATCAGCCTTCCCCAATGGGGTTCCTTTCCGTCTTCTCCTCTGCACGTGTCTCATTACCTCCCTGTTCTCCTGCCCTCCCCAGGTGGGTGCAAACATCTAGAAGGCAGAGAGGATTTTGCCTTTCCTTGTATTCCCAGTGCTTAGTCCGGTGTCTGGCACACAGCAGGTGCTAAATAAAAGCTTACAGATGGATGGACACAATAAATGCTTGCTGCGTGATTGATGGTTCTAAAGGGGAGTGTCCAGCCTGTCCAGGGCCCTTTAAGGGAAGGAGGGAGGGCAGGCATGAGAGTCATATAATATCAGAAGGGGAAAATGGGCCGAGATCTCTCTTACTGTCACACATTCCACCAATCCGTCCAAGCACGGAAGGCCACCCATAAAGCGTCCTTTCAACATCTGATTTATTTGTGCTTAGAAGAATGAAGAATACTGCGGAAAAGCATCACCGGAGCGACCAGGTGCACATTTTCAGTGACAGACCAGTAATACTAAAATCCAGAGTCAGGAGCAGGCTGGACAGCGGCATCAGCAGGGACCCCACTTCCAGGAGGCTTTACCCACGGAATCATTTCCACGGACTCACTGTACAAAGTCGTCGATCGGGGTGAGAAGTGAGAGGGCACGTTCTCATGCGGTCCTTGAAGACCTCGTCACTCCCAAGGGCTCAGGAGCCCACAGGGGGACGGCAGAGAGCAGGCCAGAAGAGCCCTGACCCGAGGGCCCATTAAGACATGGAGGACGACGCCGCGTCCCCTCCGACTCGCTGACTCCAGGCTGTGAAAGAAGCCCCTTAGAGGACGGGATTCCCAATCCCAGGGCAGCTTGCTATGGAGACGAGGCAGGGAAAGGAGAGTCCCATCAGCCCTCCCGGAATGGCATCCCATTTGTACTGGAGAGCTCACGACTCCATGGGAACCCCAACTTCACCCCTCGGGCCCATTTTCTTGCTTAGAAATGCCGTCCCCACCCACAAAAATAAAGCCTTCTGCAGTAAATGATCAATGGTGGTGTCCCACAGAGGCTTTCCTTTCCCCAAAATGCAAAAGAGTCAACAAAGACAAGACTTCTGGTCTCCAGGACCTCAGCAGACCCAGTTAGCCCATTTGAGGAGTCTTGTAAGAGAGTTCCCTGTTTGGGGGTGCAGTTGGTGTTGGACCAGATCTGGGCCTTCATTGGTATTGGAAAAGCCCCAGGAAGGGATTCACTCTACCAATGAATGAGCTCAGCCTTCTAGACTAGGAGAATTGCCTTTGTGATCCTTCCTCTAAAGAACTGATCTGCCTCTTTACCTAGAGGTTCAAAGACCTAGAACAGACCTCAAAGTCCATCATTTTACAAATGAGGCACTGAAGCTGTGGAGTCATTCGCCTAAGGTCACACAGAGAATGAGCATCTGTGGTGGGTCTGGAACTCGGCTCTCCGGCCTTTAGAGCTCACTCCTTGTCCACGGTACCAAACTATCACAATGAGAGTAAAAGGTGTCCCCTGATGCACTGCTCTGTGGCCAAAAGAATCAGGGGAAGTCCTGAGCCCTTCGTACCGAGGAAGCCCCACTCACACTCCCCTAGGGGTGATGCAGACATCCCCTGCCGCTCTGGGGCCCAGATCCTATCATTCCAAATAGCCAAAGGCTAGGAGCGGGGAGCCCTCGTGCCCATGGCCTGCAGCATCCACACCACACTACACCAGGGCCTTGAAGTGCGTGGATGTGGGTGCCCCCACTTTAACTCCCGGGCTTTCCAAGCTGAAAGCAAAGGCTTTCCATCCACCATGTCCATTCTTCAGGACAATTCCCAGGGCCCACCTCCTACGAGCCACCTCTGGACTCGGTCTGATGAAGACATGCGAGAGCCTCTTTGACGGCATTTTCATGGACCGAGAAGCCAAGGCATTGACGGTCCCAAGCCACAAATTTCACTTAGGTAACCCCCACATAATTAATTGAGATTGAAAAGAAAATTAATTTAAAATAAAAAATAAAGTTGCATAAAGTCACAAAACTATAGGACAGCCTTAGGATCCAAGGGAACAACCAAAATATGATTTCACTTAGAAAACTGAAGGGTGTCAGCAATGGGGAACATTGACAGATCGATGCCATCAGAGAATACTTCTTCCAAGTTCTTTTCTTGCAGATTCTTTTCTGTTGCATCTCCGGTAGTTTCTCTAGGCTTGTTGTGTCCGGAATCAGCAGAAATGAAGAGACTGGCATCTTGAGTCAGCACAGATCTAGAGCAATGTGGAAAAAAATATGACCCTCAGAGGTGGGCAAAACACTTCATGCTATAAAGGTCTGGAGAGGCCAATGATCAGAGTCTTCCTTCCTCTGCTGCCTGGGCTTGCCAGAAGATATATTTCAAGCCCTCTGAAAAATAGAAAAAGGTGGGCAATGTTACCAGCATGATAATTCATCCGAGCCAAGCAGAACCCTCACTCATCACTGCAAGAGTGTCAGAGAACTACATACTTTAGAGATTACTGGTTGTTCCATATTTATTAACAAACCCAGGGCAGCTGGGCGGCTCAGTGGATTGAGACTCAGGCCTAGAGACGGGAGGTCCTAGGTTCAAATCTGGCCTCAGACACTTCCTAGCTGTGTGACCCTGGGCAAGTCACTTAACCCCCATTGCCTAGCCCTGTAACAAATAAAATTAATATAGAAGGATATATATGTATAAAGATATTAGGGTTTAAAAAAGAATTTAAATTAAAAAACAAACTTCACTAAAATGCTAAGGTGAGGGCACAAAAATATTTAACAACAATAAGCAGAATAGAAGGAAGAGAGAAAGAGAGAAAGAAAGAAAGAAAGAAAGAAAGAAGGAAAGAAAGAAAG
>NC_058133.1:2660329-2764143 GCF_016433145.1 Gracilinanus agilis | reverse complement strand
TGAGCTGGGGCACTAGAGAATGGCTACTAGATTCCTCAAAGCTGTAGTTAGCTCTTAGTGGTTAAAGGATTTTTGTTTGTTTATTTTTAATGCTATTGTTCACCAGTTCTGCCTAAAGTGTTTCCCTCTAAGAAAGGGATGTTTCCGAAAGAAAGAACTCTAAGAAGAGGTGTTTAAAAATCTCCCAATACCAATACTGCTCTGTATTCCAAAGAGATAACAAAAGGGGGAAGGACCTACTTGTACAAAAATATTTATAGCAGCTCTTTTTCTGGTGACAAAGAATTGGACACTGAGGGGATGTCCATCAGTTGGGGAATGGCTGCACACTTTGGGTATATGGTGGTGATGGAATACTACTGTGCTGTAAGAAATGACACGCAAGATGATTTCAGAAAAAAAACTGGAAAGATCTACATGAATTGATGCAGGGCGAAGAAGCAGAACCGGGAGAACATTATACACAGAAACAGCAATATTGTACAATGATGCTCTCTGCAATGCACAAATCTGGGACAATTCTGGAGGACCGACGACAGGGAATGCTCTCCATCTTCAGAAAAAGAGCTGTTTGAGTCAGATGGATGCGAATCAAGTAGCGTATCTTTCACATCAGTGTATTCACAGTTTATTTGTGGGGTTTGGCTTTGTAGGAGATTTAGAATTTGGACGAGCATGACCAAGAGGGAAGTGTGTTTTACCTGATAATGCCAAATTGCTTACCATCTCCAAGTGGGGAGGGAAGGGATGGAAAGAGACAGTTTGGATCTTATAATTTCAGGAAACATAGGTTGAAAAGTATTATTACATGCAATTAGGAAGATAAAATATCTTTGAATTTTTAAAGAAAATCTCCCCCAAAGTCTGTGACTTTCTCCCACCAGTATATACAGAGACCAGGAGAAAATGGGTTCTAACTTAGAAAGCACTTGCCTACGGCAAAGGGGTAACTCAAAGTACGTAGAGGTTGGAAGTTCTTTTCACCCATTTTGGGGATACCCAATAAGTCCACCAACAGGCCTGATATGGCACTTTTGCTGGGCTATTTGAGGAGGCAGGAAGCCACCATGCTTCATTACATATAATCTGCCTCCAGCTGAGAATATGTGCGAACGGGAGGGGAAACAAGAGGCTAATGGTTCTGAGACTCTTGGCATTTCCTACTGGACTGTGAAGGCCTGAGCGAGGTTCTTTGGGTGCTCTGAAGGGTCTGGCTGCGAGGAATAGCCTTTGGATCTAGCCTTCCCAATTGGCTGGGATGACCCGCTTGGGTTCCATGGCAGACACTCCCATGAAGGCAGTTTTACTCCCTCTTCTGCCACGCTCCTCCCCTGCCTGCCCGCCTTCATCTCCCCCCTCGCCAGGCTTCCTTCGACACACTGTCGCCTGCCATTAGGACGGGAGCTCCCTGCCAAAGGGGCGCCATCCTCTGGGGAATGGCCGGACACGTCGTGGCATATGTGGAACACTATCGAGCCGTAAACGATGGAGGGGATTATTACCAAAAATCTAGAAAGACTTACATGAAATGCTGCAAAGTGAAGGGAACAGAACCGGGAAAAACAATAGAGCAAAACGATAAAACGAGTAACAAAGTAGGACAACCAACTGTAAATTCCTTCAAAGACCCGGGACAACTCCAGGGGGCTGACGGGGAAAAGGCTCTCCATTGCCATGGCAGGAGCAGAAGGAGTCTGAACGCAGATCGGAGCACACTCGTCTTCTTTTATTTCCTTTATGAGTGTTCGCCTTGCATAAGCAACATCTCCTTTCACAACATGACGAATATGAAAATATGGATTGCATGACAGCATCGGTATAGCTCAGGCCACATTACCTACCATCTCAGGAGTGGGGAGAGGGGAAGAACGTGGATAGAAGGGGCCAGAAAATAATTATTTAAAATTGTATCTATATGTAATCTGCAAAAGAAAAATGAAAGATTCTGGAAGAGGCAAAGCTAAGATGGTGGGAGAAGGCAGTAACTCCCTGGGATCTTCCTAACGCAACTCTAAACAACTATTTTTAAAAACTTCAAAATGAATTTTGGAGTGGCAGAACCAACAAAAGGACAGAAAGAAAATTTTCCATCTCAAAACAACTAAGAAAGTCAGAGAAAGTTCTATACCACTGAGGTCAGAGGGGACTGCAATCCAACATGGGCAGAGTCTTGGGGAAATGAGGAGCAGGTCTCGCTTGAGGAACAAGGCTCCTACACCCTGCACCCAGGCCCCCTTTACCCTGACTCATCCCCAAAGGAATCCAGGCCTGTGGGGTCCCCAGTGCAGCTTTGCACACAGCCAAGCCCCATGTCTCTAGCCTAAGAAGCTTGGGACAGTGCTCACTCTACCCCAGGAGCAAAGCCCAACTTAAGCATAAAGCCAAAAGTCGTGAAATACCCAGAAAAGGTGAGAAAAAAGAAGAGCATGATCATAGAAAGCTTCTGTGGGAAGATCAAAACACAAATTCAGAAGCCAACACAATGCCAAAATAGCTGCATGTGACGCCTCATAAGAAAATGTAAAATGGTGTCGGGTCCAAAAAGAACTCCTGGAGGAGATAAAAAAGAATTCTAAAAGAGAAGTAAGAGGAAAATTAGAAAAAGAGATGAGAATGAGGCAAGAGAATCATGAAAAAAGAGTGAACGGCTGGGCAAAGGAAGCATAAACAATGAAAAATATACAAAAATTTGCTGAAGAAAACAACTCCTTAAAATGCAGAATTGGCAAAATGGAAAAGGAAATTCAAAATCTCAATGAAGAAATAATTCCCTCAAAATTAGTATTGGGCAAGGAGAGCTAATGACTCCATGAGATGTCAAGAAACAAACAAAATCAAAAGAATGAAGAAATAAGAGATAATGTGAAATATATCATACAAAAAACAACTAGCCTAGAAATCAGATGTAAGAGATATAATTTAAGATTTATTGTACTACCTGAAAGATATAATTTTAAAAAAGGAGCTTGAGGGGCAGCTGGGTAGCTCAGGGGATTGAGAGTCAGACCTAGAGACGGGAGGTCCTAGGTTCAAATCCGACCTCAGACACTTCCCAGCTGTGTGATCTTGGGCAAGTCACTTGACCCCCATTGCCCACCCTTACCACTCTTCCACCTAGGAGCCAATACACAGAAGTTAAGGGTTTAAAAAAATTTAAAAAAAAAAGGAGCTTGAATATCATATTATAAAAACCATCAAGGAAAATGGTCTGATATTCTCAACCAAGAGGGTAAACTAGAAATTGAAAGAATCTACTGATCACCTCCTCAAAGAGATCCCAACATGAAAAATCCCAGGAATATTGTAGCCAGAGCTCCTAGGCCAAGAAGGAAATACGATAAGTAGCCACGGAGAAGTAATTCAAATATTGTGTAGCCACAGTTAGAATTTTAAAGGATTTTGCAGCTTCTGCATTAAAGAATCAGAGGATTCAGAATGAGATGTTCAGGAAGACAAAGCAGGTAGGTTTACAACCCAGAATCATCTATATAGCAAAACTAGGTATAATCTTTCAGGGGAAAAATTGATATTTAGTAAAATTAAGGACATTCAAGCATTCCTTATAAAAAGACCATAGTTGAGCAGAAATTTTATTTTTAAATACAAGACTTAAGAGAAGCACAAAAAGGGTAAATAGAGAAAACATAAGGGATTCAAGAAGTTTAAACTATTTATAATTTTATACAAGAAGACAATTCTTATAACTTTTAAGAACTTTATCACTATTAGGGCAGTTAGAGGGAGTATACAAAGACAAAAAGCACAGAAGTGAGTTGATTGTGATGGGATTCTATCCAAAAAAAATATAATTGATGGGTGAGAAAGAGGATTGCACAGGGAGAAAACAAAGGCACAAACAGAATAGGTTAATTATATCACCTATGAAAAAGCTATTATATTGGACAGGAAGATGATGGAGTGGCAGGAATGCATGAATTTTATTCTTATCAGAATTGGTTCAAAGAGGTAAGAATATTCACACTCAATTAGATATAGAAATCTTTCTATTAGAGAACTAGGCAGAGAAGGGGATAAGAGAAAGGAGGGCAAATAGGGAGGCAGTGATGAGAAGCAAAACACTTGTGAGGAGGAAAAGAGTAAAAGTCAAAAGGGAGACAGAGAGATATTCAGAAAGAAACAGAGAGACAGAGATAGACAGAGAGGATAGGGAAAAATACAAAGTAATCATTACTGGGAATAGAAATGGGAAGAACTCACCCAAAAAAATGAAAGTGATAACAGAATGAATTAAAAACCAGAATCCAACAATATATTGTTTACAATGAAGACATCTGAAGCAGAGGCACACAGAGAGAGTAAAGGTAAGAGGCTGGAGGAGAACCTATTTTGCTTTAGCTGAAGTAAAAAACAAAAAGCGGAGGGAGAAATCAAGATCTCGAACAAGGCAAAAGGAAAAATAGATCTAGTTAAAAGAGAAAATTCCACTTTCTAAAAGGTACCATAAACAATGAAATAATATCAATACTAAATATATTTGCACTAAATAGGAGAGTGACCAGATTTTTAAAGAAGAAGTTAAATGACTTACAGAAAGAAACCGGTACTAAAACTATACTGGTGGAAGACTCAACTTTCCCCTTTCAGAATCAGATAAATCCAAACAAAAAAAGTTAAAGATATGAAAAGAATTTTATAGACATTAGATATAATATAGCTATGTAGAAAAAAGACTGGAAATAGAAAGTGATAACTTTTTTTCTCAGTAGTGCATGGAATCTACACAAAAATTGACCACATTAGGGCACAAAATCCTTACCACCAAACACAGAAAAATAGAAATATTCAATGCATCCTTTTTCAGATCAAAATGTATTAAATTATATTCAATAGAAGGCTGTGGAAAGATAAATTAAAATTAATATGATACTATGTAATATAAGCAGGTCAAAGAACAAATGACAGAAACAATTAAAAAAATTAGAGAAAGGACAAATTAAAAACCCCCCAATTAAATGCCAAACTGAAAATCCTGAAAAATAAAAAGAGATTAATAAGATTTAAAGTAAGAAAACCATTAAACTAATAAATAAAACTAGGACCTGGTTTTATGAAGGAACAAAATCTATAAACCATTGATCTATTTGTTTTTTTTAAATGGAAGAAAACCACATTTTCAGTATCAAACATGAAAAGGGTGAATGAAGAAGAAAGTAAAGCAATTATTAGGAGCTATTTTATCCAATCTTACCCTGTTTTAATTAGAAATCTTGAACCTTTGGACTCCATCTCCCAGAATTATTTTTTCATTACGGAGCATCCTTTTCCCTTCCTCCCCAAGTTGCGTGCTTACATTGTTTGTATATAGTTGTGGGTAACTCCCACCTCTTGTGCTTTTTTTTCCACAACTGCGGCTTGTTTAGCTGCCTTCTTACTCTAGCTTTTTTACTTTAGTTATTATTAATAAATCTTACTAAATAGAAAACTTGGAGATACTCATTTTAAATCTGACAAATAAATTTGATAATCTAAGTGAAATGGCTGGGTAGTTACAAAAATATAAATTATCCAGATTAGCAGGAGAAGAAATAGAATACTTAAATAACTGCATCTTGGGGGAAAAATTGAAGAAGCCATCAATGAACTCCATTAAAAAAAATCTCCAGCCCAGTGGAAATGCACATTGGATATGGGGGAGGGGAGTGAAGGGGAAAGTAAAAACAAGAATCATGTAACCATGGAAAATTTTTCTAAAAAAATAAAATATTTACATCTGAAAAAAATAATAATTAAAAAATCTCCAGGGCCAGATAAATTCACATGTGAATTCTACTAAACATTTAAAGAACGATTAATTCCAAAACTATATGAACTATTTGGGAAAACAGGCGAAGGAGGAGTTCTTCTAAATTTCTTTTATGTTCTGAATATGGTATGGTGCTGATATCTAAGCCAGGCAAAGCAAAAATAGAGGAAGAAAACTAGACTAATTTATCTAATGATTATTGATGTAAAATTTAAAAATAAAATACTAGCAAGGAGATTATAGCCAGAGATCACAAGGAGAATACACTATAACCTTGTGAGATGTACACCATGAAAGCAGAGATAATTCATTATTAGGAAAATTCTCAGAATAATTGACTGGATCAACAGCATGACCAATAGAAATAATATGACTATTTCAGTAGATGCAGAAAAAGCTCCTGACAAAATACAATACGCATTCCTGTTTAAAACACTGGAAAGCCTAGGGATAGATGTCACTTCCCTTAAAATGATAAGTAGTGTCTCTCTAAAGCCATCAGCAAGCACTATCTGTTGTAAGATAAGCCAGGAGCCTTTCCAATAAGATCAGGGGAGAAGCAAAGAGGCCGATTATTGACACTAGTGTTCAATATTTTCCTAGAAATGTTAGCCATAGCAATTAGAAGAAAAAGAACATGAAGAAATTAGTACAAGAACTGAGGAAACTAAATTATCACTCTTTCCAAATGATATGACGGTATACTTGAAGAATAAAACTAGTTGAAATAATTAACAACTTTAGCAAAATTGCAGGATATAAAATAAATGCACTTAAATCATCAGCATTTCTTTGTATTATCAATCATGTCCAGCAGGAAGAGATAGAAAGAAAAAATTCTATTAAAATAAATTTAGGCAATATGAACTACCTGGGAGTCTACCTTACAAGACAAATCCAGGAAAATTACAATTATGATTACAATTACAATTTTTTTTACAAAATTTACTTTTACAATTGCAAATTACATTTATATTTACAAACGCTGTTCACACAAAAATTAAGTTAGAGCTAAACAACTGGAAAAGCATTCAATGCTCAATGGGAGGCCAAGACAATATAATAAAAATTGCAACTCTACCTAAATAAATGTTCTTTTTCAGCACCATATCAACCAAACTACCAAGAATTATTTTACCAAGCTAGAAAAAAACAACAAAATTCATCTGGATGCACAAAAAATCAAGACTCTCAAAGGAATGATTCTTTAATAGGAAGGAAGATGGAGCATGGAACGGCTTGCCTTGTCAGATCTATGAATAAAGGGGAAAAATGTGAGCAAATAAGAGACAGAGAGCATCTTAAGATGTGAAATGGGTCATTTTTATTATATTAAATTTTAAAAGGTTTCAAACATCAAAACCGATGCAGTCGAGATTGAAAGGAAAGCAGAAGGATGGACTGATGATCCGGAGGATTTCCACATGAACAGGGAGAACCTCCAAGAACCGATGCCCAGTGAAAGGAGCAGAACCAGAACATTGTACGCCACTGGTAGCAATGCAGCCAGCCAGGACACTCCTGAAGGACTGACGTAAGAGAATGCTGTCCACATTGAGGGAAAGAACTATGGGAGTAGAAATGCAAAAGCAAAACACAGGACACCACTTATCGCAGGTATGCCTGGCTATGTGATTTAGGGTTTAGGCTTTTTAAAAATTTGCTTTATAGCAAAAATGAGTAATATGGAAATCAGTATCAAGTGACAACATTTGTACAACTTAGTGGAATTACTTGGTGGCTCTGGGAGCGGGGAGGGAAGAACGGAGGGAAAGAAAATGAATCATGTAAACATGGTAAAATAGTCTAAAAAAATAAATAAAATTTTTAAAAAAGAACTGGGAAAAAAGGAAAGCAGAAAGCTAGGAAAATATATTTGCAAGTGTCTCTGAAGAAGGCCTCGTTTCTCAAATATATCGGGAATTGTGTCAAATTTACAAGATAAAATGCCATTCCCAAATGGATAAAAGGATAATGGATATGAATAGGCAGTTTTCAGATAAAGATATCATTAACGATATAAAGATAGCTATAGCCATATGAAAATGCTACAAAATTACTATTGATTAGAGAAATTGAAATTTAAACAACCCTGAGGTACCATCCCATACCTACTAGGTTGGCTAATGTGACAGAAAAGGAAAATGATGAATGCTGGAAAGAATGTGGGAAAACTGGCACACATACACTCTTGGTGGAGTTGCGAACTGATTCAGCCATCCTGGAGGACAAGTTAGAATTGCACTCCCTGGGCTATAAAACTTTGGATACTCTTGGATTCATCAATACCACTCTCTGTGCCCCAAAGACAGGTCTCTATTCCAAAGAGATTTTTTAGAGAAAAGGAGCTATTTATACCCCCCAAAATGTACATAGCAGCAATTTTTATGGTGGCAAAGGATTGGGAATTCAGGAGATGCCCATCGATGGGGAATGGCGGCCATCCCTCCGGTCCTATGTGTCCCCGCTTTTTATTCCCTCATGTCTCCCTCCACCCTGTAGCACATGAATGCCTTTGGGGCAGGGCCATCTTTGCCTTGGCATCCTTAGGAGGTGGCACCATGCGTGGCACACAGTAAGAGCCTAATGAATGTCTGTGGGCTCGCAGACAGAGCCCAGGGCCTCTCCTCCCTTCTTATCTTTGCTAAGCTAGTCTTGGAGCACATCCAACCTTCGCTGCTACTCGGCCGCCATCTTGGCTCCATCCTCCTTTCTGTAGCTCTGGACATCGGACGGGTCATCCCTTTTCTCTAAGAGACTCTTTCCCTCCTTGTCTTCCAGAAGCCTTCTCTCCCTTTAGTCTCCTCCCACGGCTCCTTCTATCCTTTGCTGATTTGTCCTCGTCTTCCCACTCTCTAAGGCCAGGTGCCTCCCCAGGCTCTTTCCAGCCCTTTCCCCTTCTTATCTTGAGAGCAAAAGGCCTTCTGGTTCAGGTCCCTCACCTCTCCCCTCGCTCCTTGGAATGACCTCTCCATCCTCCTCTACTTCATCTTTCACGCGGTCCTACTCAATGTACAAGGCTAACCATGTTACTACTCTGCTCAATAACCTTTTCTGGCTCCCCATTACCTCTAGGAGAAAATACAAGCTCCTAAACCTTCTATTTAAGGTCTGGCCAAAGCAGGCTCCAGTTTACCTTCTTCCTGCTTACACCTTTAGCACTAGACCAGACAACAATAATTCGCCGTTCCCTGATCTTATCATGAATTTTCTGGCCTTGGTACGAAGGCCATTTTCGGGGCCCAGACTGTTCTCTCTTCCTGATGTAAGCCTTTTCTCTCCAGGGTAGCCTAGAGGCTGCCTCTTTGGGGAATTGTCTTGGGATCCCCCTCCTCTCTTTTTTCTCAGACTGTACGTCTTCTTTGTCAGGATCCCATTCCATCTCATGAAATACTTCTTCATGCATGTGTCATTGCACATTGGTACCCTAGATGGGGATCTACAATCCACAGGACCCTTTGCCTGGAAGCCACTTGAAAGGAAGGATCGTGTCCTGGCATCTTTTTTCATTTTGTATCTGGTCCGATCCAGGAAGTATTTAAAAATGCCCACGATGTGTGTGGGGCGCTGCGCTGGGCAGGGTTTAAAGTCCTGTCCTCAGGGAGCTCCTGCCAGTCCTGCTACTGTTTCCATTGTCCAGCACAGCGTCTGGCTCAGAGAAAATGGGGCAAAAACGTCTGGTGGGCCGAATAGCCTGGAAACAAGGCTAACTCGGATGCGTCCTTCCTTTGGCCTCCCAAACGATGGCTTCTTGCTTGGTGTATGTAGGGCGGCTTTACGTATCCTGAGATCTCCACGTTCTCCTCCTTCTCCTTTTCTGCTCCATGTTCCTGTCCGTGCCAATCTCTCCTTGGCACAGGCCTGCTCAGAAATGAGTCGAGCCAATGCCATGAAGGCTCCATGAAACTTCAGGAAGGAGACATGGTTCTGGAATAAGAGAGAACCGGGGCAGCCCGAGGCTGCTCCTCAGATGAATGTTCTGGCGCTGACAATTATACTTTAAAATCCTAGCAGTACCGGATCTCAAGCTCTATTACAAAGCAACAATCATCCAAACAATCTAGATCCTGGGTAAGAAACAGAGTGGTGAACCAGTGGGACGGAAGAGGCACACAATCCACGGCAGTGAGTGCCACGGTACTCTACAGGTGGCAGAGTCGTGTAGTGGATAGTGCCAGATCTGGAATCATGAAGACCCCTCTTCCTGAATTCAAATCTGGCCTCAGACACTTACTGGGACCCTGGGCGAGTCGCTTGACCTAGTTTGCCTCAGTTTCCTCATCTGTAAAATAAGCTGGAGAAGGAAATGGCCAACCACTCCAACATCACTGCCATGAAAACCCCAAATGGGGTCATAAAGAGTTGGATGCAACTGAAACAAATGAATAAAAGCAATCTAGTGTCCAACAAACCTATAGATCCAAGGCTTTGGGACAAGAACTCACTATTTGACAAAATTTGCTAGGAAAAACCAGAAAGTAGTTCGGCAGAAGCCAGGTTTAGACCAACATTTAACATTGAATACCAATATATGGTCAAAACGGGCATTTGGTCTGAACCTAGAAGGTGATAACAGAAGCAAATTAGTGGAGCATGGAAAATTTAGCCTGACCATCCTTGGATAAGAGTAGAACTGGTGACCAAACAAGAGATAAAGAGGATCACAGGATTAAAATGGATTTTTTAAAATAATATATAAAGTTTAAAGGGAATTGCATAAACAAAATCAATGCAGGCAAAATGAGAAGGAAACAGAAAACTTGGGAGGGGGTATTTACAGAAGTTTCCCTGAGAAAGGACTCATTTCTCAAATACATAAAGAACTGAGTCAAATGTATAAGAAAATGAGTCTTTCACCATTTCATAAATAGTCACAAGATATGAACTGGCAGTTTTCAGAAGAAATCAAAGCTATCTTTAGTCATATGAAAAACAATCTAAATCACTATTGATTAAAGAAATGCCAAGTAAGACAACTCTAAGGTACCACCTCACACTTATCCGATTGGCTAATATGACAGAAAAAGAAAATGACAAATGTTAAAAGGATTGTGGGGAAATTGGAATATAAAGCACTATTGGTGGAGTTTGTGAAATGACCCAACCTTTCTGGAGGGCCATTTGGAAGTATGCCCAAAGAGCTAGAAAACTATCGTTACCTTTTCACCCAGACATACCACTACTGAGTCTGTTATACCAAAGAGATCGAAGAAAAGGGGAAAGGACCTATATGTAAGAATTAATTATAGCACCTTTTTGTGGTGGCAAAGAATTAAAATTTCAAGGGATGCCCATCAACTGGAGAATAGCTGAATATGTATGGTATGTGATTATAGTAGAATACTAATCGTACTATTATAAGAAATGATGGGCAAGATGGTTCCGAAAAACCTGGGAAGACTTATGTGAACTGATGCAAAGTGAAGTGAGAAGAACAGGAGAAGACTGTACATAGTAACAGCAATATTTTACTATGACCAATTGTGAATGATTCGGCTATTCTGAGTCATAATTATTCCAGACAATTCTGAAGGACTTATGAAGGATACTGTTCAACACCAGAGAAAGAACTGATGAACTCTGAATGCAGACCAAAGCAGACATTTTTTACTTTATTTTTCTTGGGGGTTTTTTTGGTCTGTTTACTTTTGCAACATGGAAAATAAGGACATGTGTTGTACATGACTTCATGTGTAAAAACCATATGAAGCTGATTGCCTTCTCAAGGAGGACGATGAGGGAGAGAGAATTTGGAACTCAAAATTTAAGAAAACAGAAATGTCAAAAAATGTACACAGAATTGAAAAAACAAAAGAGAAAAAAATATAGTTTAAAACTGATATTACTTCAAAATCCTATTCTAAGTGTATGTTTTCTTATTTTGAAAACTTGGCTGTGGTCTCTTTTTTTCTGTGACCAATTATTTCCCTAATTCCCTGGTGCACCACTACAATATATATGACCAGCGTCAACCCTCAGAAAGTTAAGTTGTGATGGCTTTGTAACGAGGAAAACAAGCCCAAGATTATTATTCTCCATCTTATGATCATTTTCTTCGCATAGTCTTCTGCATGCATGGCATTCATCCAGGATGCCTTTAATTGCTGAAATCAAAAAAGCTACGTTTGCATCTCTACGAATATAATAACTAAAAGTCAGTCTACACAGTTTTGTATTTTTCTAATGGACAAGTTAATTGTGTCCGGAAAAACACCACCAAACTTGATCTGTTAGCAATTCTTAATTATTAAGTACATAAATTGCTCTTTCCTGTCAGTAGGACTTTGCCACTCCATTCCCTTTATGGCCAAACGGCCAGCTTCCCTTCGAGCTTGGCCTGTTTAGCTTCATCCGTTGGGCCTGTGCTCTGTGAACTACAAACACAAACTGTACACACGGATGCTGACCCATAACTCATGGGAACTCTTTCGCCAGCAACACCAGCCATCGAGATGTTTCTGAACGTGCCGGACGGAAAGATGACGCCTTCGCTCCAAACCCAGACCAGAACCACGGAGCACTCTTGCTCCCTAAATCATAAATGCCCGAGAAGACTCGGCTCATCGGGGTCTACGACGATCGGTCAGGATCTCCGTGTCTCCCGAGGAAGGACCGGAGAGAGGCGAGGGAGAAGGCGTGAACACAGGTTCTGTGGTTCCTAAACAAAATAGCCAGTCCAGGACAAACCCTCATGCTTCTCCCCCTAAATCTCGTGCCAGCGTCTGCTCTAATCCTATTCCAGGCCCACAAAATCATATTCTTTAGCTAAAAGACTTTATGCTCCACTCTGCTGGCTGACAGGCAAAGAAGACACGTGTGCTCTCTGATGGGAGGGACTGGCTAGGCACGGTGCCTGGCCACGTGGGGCTTACAAAATGCCGGGCGATTGCCCGAGGGATGTGCGGCCTTCGGCCTCTACCAATAAGTCGATTTAGTCCTGAAAAGGATCTGGGACTGATTTCATGAAGGGCGAAGACCGCCTTCTGCTCCGAGAGATAAGGACTGGCCTCACGGGATGTGGTGATGAAATGAGAGAACATCCGAAGGCGTTTAGAAATCGAATGAGAGCAAAGGTTTGCAAAGTGACTGTTTAATGCCACCTCATTTTATTCTCACGATGCTGGGGAGGCTGGAACCAGATCAATTAAACTGGTAAAATTTCAGTGTGAGCATCTGCACCCTGGAAATCAACAAATGCCACAGACCTGGGCTTATTATTCTGTGGATTGCCGTAAATCAATATTCTTTTTTTCCTCCCAAGAGAACCATTGCTAAACATTTAAGAGTCCACCTCTGGAGTAGGTGCTATCATTATGCCCTTAGGAATGAAAGATGAGGAAAATAAGGAAGTAGAGGTAAGACTTGCCCAGGTCCAATGGGACACAGGAATGTTAGCTGTTATAGCCAGAATTTGAACACAGGGCTTTGCAACCTCCATGCTGAGTATTCAACTTTGCCAAGCTCCATGGACAGGCCAACCAGCATCCCTATTTTATTTCAGTGAAAATTTTAAATTTAAGTATTTTTTATAAATTTAGGAAAATTGAGAAAGAAAGGAAGAAAGAGAAAGGAAGGAAGGAAAGAAGGAAGGAAAAGGAAAAGAAAAGAAGGAAAGAGAGAAAGTTCACTTTTTCTCCCAAAAGCCACATCCCAGTGAAAATCTCTCAAGCTGGCCAGGCTGGGGCCATCTCTCAGCAGGCCTCTGCCCAAACCCTCTCGAGGGGCATCATTCGTTGCACCTAGCATGACACCCACCCAGGCAGGAGTCACTGTGGGAAAGGTTCAGTGAAAACAACAAACTGACTAAATGATCTTTAATCACAAGGACACAAAGTGACTCCAATGGTCTTTCTTGCTGACCCAAGACTCATTGAGAAATAACAAAAAATGGGGGGATGACTTGGACTCTAATGGAGTTGTGAGACAACAAGGCAGTTCTGAAACACGGGTCACTGTCTACTCCAATGCCGGCAGCCAGTTGGAACAATGGATAGTGCCGGTCCTGGAGTCAGGAGGACCCAAATTCAAATTCAACCTCAGACACTCTCTCGCTGGGGGGCCCTGGGTAAGTCACGTCTCTCTGTCTGCCTCCATTTCCTCATCTGTAAGATGGGGATAATCATCCCTACCTCCCAAGGTTGTGTGGATACAGATGAGATCATCTCTGTAAAGCAGTGGAAATGCTGTGTAAACACCGTCAGTGTTTGTGGGTTGGTTGAGAGAGTCCAGGATTTGGGGTCGCCATATCTCAGCTGAATTCTTGTATGGTCTTGGCCAGGTTGCCGTTTCCTCTCTGGGCCTCAGTCTTGTCCTCTCTAAAATGAGGGTTTGACTAGAGGAGCGCTCGGGGCTCTCTCATCTCTCTCTGCCCCCCCTCTCCTCCCCTCCATATTATTTAGGAAACGTATCAGAACTCGGGTGGCCATCATTGCCCGCATCGTGGGGCGACGTTCCATGGCTCTCGTCGAAGCGGTGCAGGGATCCCCTCCCCTCCGAGGCCCTGCTCTCCAGGAGACGGCATTCTGTTCCGTGTCATGTATCCCTTTTTCGCCCCTAGGACGTTGTTGTGGCCGGGCAGTGGAACCTTCATTCTGTTGGCCAATGGTGCGAGGCTTGGCCCGGTCCTACAGAACTGCGAACTGTTCAGGTTCAGAGAATTTCCCTGCCAGAAAGCTGACCCCCAGCCCTACAGATCCTAGAAACACTAGAACGAAGGCCGAATGCTTCCTCTTTTCCATCCTCCTCTTTGGCAGGGAAGTTGGGAACAGTCGATTTGCTTGGAAGAAGCTGCGTTCTTCGTGGGATCCACGAGTGGCTGATGCCGGAGCTGCAAGCTCTTGCCTCCGGGCTGGCTTACCTGCTCAGCACAAGCACACAGGCCAGGGGGTGATGTTCCCTCGTTCCTGGGGCCATGGGGAGGACCATCTCCGCCTCTTCCCATACTCACCCCTTCCCAGGATTTCTAAGGACGGTGGTGCAACCTGATGGCACCCAAAGAAGGGACGAATAAGGAATTCAAAGAAACACGAGCAGACGTAGGCATGATGAAATGCTGCGCAGACGAGATTAAATAGAACACTAAAATGGCACAGAAGGTTTTGCCATGAGAATGACTCACTTTGTCTCTGGATTAAAGACGTGGAAATGCAACTTCTTTGTTTCGTGGCAGAACTAGAGGACTATTAATGAATAAATGAATGCAGGAATGAGTGAGTGAAAAAGTGATTTATTAAGACTTCATGTTAAGAGCCAAAGATACACACAGAAAGGCAAAGACAGTTCTGGCCCCAAAGGAGCCGCTATTCTAACGGAGAGGCCAGGAGAGAATGACGGAACCAAGAGAGGCCCTTTGCTCAGGGGTGTTACCTGGAGAGTAAATGGGGGTAAGGAAGTAGACTGGCAAAGCCCAACCAGAAACAGTGGCAGAGAGTTGAAATGATTATGTTTCAAGGCTCAAAAATTGAAGGGAGGAGGAGAGGCGAGAAAAAAGTCTAGAAAATATCAGACTAGTGGGGCAGGCCAAGGAAAAGGTTTGGAAAGTGAGGACGCGTGGTGGCCAAGGCTTTCCTGAAATAGTGGCTTATGGGTATGGAGATGTGCCTAGATTGTCACGGGTGGCCACTGCTGCTTTCTTCATTTCCTGCTTTCTCCTAATCTCTGTGATGAGGAAAGACAGTCACAGGCCTACGGAACTGAGAAGGTTCTCTTCAGGATGAAGGAGATACAAGAACAAAGCCATTGTTACCCAGCCGGGGCAGGCAATGCCTCAGTGAGGATATACCAGCCCAGTGGGTGAAAGCAAGCCTTTTATTCTTCAGGCAAGAACCCATGTCTTCCCAGGATGTCAGGAAGAAAAGATCCACTCGAGAGAGTTTTATGAGTCCTAGAAGGCCCTAATGCATACCTTTTGGATTACATGGCCAGGGACTAGCTGTGCTCTTCATTCTGTTATACGTCCATACCTGTGTGTGCCTTTACTGTCACATCCTATCTATGATTAGATATGTGCATATAAATCCAAGGTAATATCTAAATCTGGGCAGAAAAGTCTTGTTTGAAGGAATGGAAATAAGACTATTGAGTCATGGTTTCAGTATGAATGAACACATTGCTTTTATTTAAGTCTAAGCCTACCGAATTTTATAAATCTCCTGAGTCATCCCGAAATAGGCAATTCCCCCTCAGCAACCAAGTCAATGTTGCTGACTGGCTTAGCTTCTTTTTCGAGCAGATTTATACAATTAAATTCATGGTACTGTCGACTCAGAAATAAAACTCTTGAAAAAGTTGTTTATTTTGTTGATATGCCTGACCTATTCTTTTTAATAAAAAACAAAAAATAGGAGAGGAGAGGGGTAAACACTTGCTTGTCTACCCATGGTTCCAACACCTCCTTAGCCTCCAATGCAGAGAATAGCTAGAGGCTTGAGGAGTCCAAACTTCACAAGGGAAAGGGAAAGGAGAGTAGAGACTCTTCACCCTAACCAGACAGAAGGCATTACAGCCCACGTCTACGAGTGAGGCCCAGAAGGAGAAATCCGATGGAGCGAGCACCCAGTGGAAACCTGGGCCCCTGACGTGCCTTACATAAAGGACATCCTTCCATCCTTCCTACCTGTGGTGGAACAGCAATCTCAGCTTAGCCTTAGCATTTGTTACTGGAATGCCTCAGAATGGGGTCAGTACAAGACCATCTGCCTGATGCTGGCTCGATGATCTAGAACAAGTCACAGAAGCTCATTTGTTCCTCCATCTGTTTGTTTGTTCAGGTTTCACAGATGTAGGGAACTCCTAGTGAGGAAATTCCTTCTATCAATTCAAAGGACACGGCTCTTACCAAAGAGTCTCAGGATCCCTTGGAGTTTTAACGAGCCTATGGCTGGACCAAGACCAGAGAGCCAGAATGCATCAAAGGCAGGAATTAAAATGGTCTTCTCCATTGGGCTCCAGTTCTCTAGTTGTTGGCCATGCTGCTTCTCATCCTCTATAAACTAGGGATAAATCTACTTCAACTCACAGACTGTTCTGTGCTGGAGATGAGGTAATGATAAGGGGTTGGGGCAATATGAATGGGCCTCTTCTGAACCAAACGGCAGCCTGAAATGGGAATGCTTCAGGGCCTGGGAGCACGTGTGCTTCATGCTACAACACTGCAAAGTCCTAAAGTTGCATCGCCCTCGGACCCCGCATCCCCCGTTGCCTTCTCTCCACATCTGAAGGCAATCCTCCATGTTTTTTTGCCGTCAGAGCAGTGGAAGTCCGGTGGAAAGTGCTTAGGAAGTCTACGTGAAAGAAAACAGCGAGCCCCAAGTACACAATACGATTTATGTGGCACAGAGGCAAACCGGAAATAACAATCTTATGTCTTCAGCGTTGCAGTAAGTGCATTTCCCATGCTCTTACAAAAGGTAATGGCCATGATCAACTCCCATGCATGAGGAAAATCGCAGCTTGATTCAATGACTATACTCACCACCACCTTCATCAACCTTAGCAAGCCCTGCCATTGCACCCTCCATCTCTTTGGCGGTCTTTGCCAAAAGCCACCGGGCATCCTGGTCGCCTTCCTTCCCTTCCCCAGCTGCCTTGTCTCGGTAGCCTCCGCTCGAGGTGTTCAGGATGACCTCTTTCAAGGAAGGATGCCATTCTGTCTCAGGATCTTCACAGGTTCCCTCAGGGTCCATTCTTTTAGACTCAATCTCTTTTTCCTCCATGTCGCCCCAAGAAAGGGAGTATTCTTCACCTTTGTCTTCCTCTTCATCTGTTTCCCTGAAATTTGGGCATTCCTGATGAGTGTCTTCTTGGCTTTGCTCACTGAAAGGTCTCTCATCCCCCATTTCAGACATATCTTCACCGGAACTAGAATATATATTACTTCTGGATGAGCCTGGGGAAGAAGTTTTCCTAGCTACAAATAGGAAAAACAAGGACAACATAAGAGTTATTTTTTTAATCACTCCCTATGCCATTTCCATTCACGAGTTGGTTAAATGTCTCCATTCCCTTTAGTAACTTGATTGACCTCAAAACTATCGAGTGTAGTCCGAAGTGCTCTGGAATGAAGAGGCAGGAGCTATGGGTTCTAGACTTGGCTCCATCACTAACTTTTTTTTAACCCCTCGCCTTCCATCTTAGAATCAATGCTGTATATTGGTTCCAAGGCAGAAGAGTGGTAAGGGCTAGCAAATGGGGGTGAAGTGACTCCTCCAGGGGTACAGAGCTAGCAAGTGTCTGAGACAAGATATGAACCCGTCTCTTTACTGAATCACAGAACCTGGCTCTCAATTCACTGAGTCACCAAGCTACCCCACACTCCATCACTAAGGATGCAAATCATTTCTCCTCCTTTGCAAAATGAAGGTGCTAGAATAGGAATGTCCAAAAAAATCCTGTCTCCAGAATTGGAGGACCTGGGACCAATCTTGTCTCTCACATTTATAACCTGTGTGCGTGGACGAGTCATTTAAGTTCTCCAGACTTTCCTTCCCTCATCTTCACAATGGCACACTTGGGGCTGGATGGCCTCCCAATCCCTTTCCAGGCTGACATCTCTGATCCTAGGACTGGATGGACTGACCCAGGGCATTCGACTGAAGATCACCTAGTCATTTCCCTCCACGTTTTAGAAATGGGGAAATTAAGGTCCAAAGAAACTAAATGACTTGTCAAAGATCGGGTACTCAGAAAGTACAGAGCTGGGATTCGAACCCAAGTCCTCATACTCCACACCCCACACTTCTCCTGCTCTACCATCTACATGTTGGCCACCCTCTCTGCCAGCTCCTATGGTTCTAGAACTCTTGAACTGTTCATGGACGAAATGGCTTGAAGAATTGGGGCTATACATGCCTACTGAGTCTTAAAAGGTGACCACAAGAACTCTTCTGGCTTGTTCTTTAAGAACAGTCATCAAGGGATAGCTAGGTGACTTAGTACACAGAGAGTAAGGACTGGAGACAGGAAGTCCTGGGTTCGAATCTGAACTCAGACCCTTGACAAGTCACCTAATCACTATTGTCTTATCCTTGGGCCCTCTTCTGCCTTGGGACCAATACTCTGTTTTAATTCTTTTTTCATTTTTTAAACCCTCACCTTCCATCTTGGAGTCAATACTGTGTGTTGGCTCCAAGGCAGAAGAGTGGTAAGGGTGGGCAATGGGGGTCAAGTGACTTGCCCAGGGTCACACAGCTGGGAAGTGTCCGAGGCCAGATTTGAACCCAGGACCTCCCGTCTCTAGGCCTGGCTCTCCATCCACTGAGCTACCCAGCTGCCCCAACTCAGTATTAATTTTGAGACAGAAGGAAAGGATTAAAAAAAAAAGAAATAGTCACTAAATCCCAAGACCTATGGTAAATATCCAGGTTCCAATATGTAATCAATCAAATAATCTTCACTGATGAAACCAGGGGCAGGATTAGGGGACCCCCCCGACAGAAATATATGAATTACCAAACACATTGAATTATTGAAGCTGTCCCATTTATGTCGAGTATATAATGGTAGAGATGAAAAGGCAGGCCCAGACCTGAATAGGAGTCTCACTAGGTAGGACTCTGAGGGATAGCAAGTGGTCCCTAATACCAAAGTGCATTGTCCAAACATTCTTCTTTGCCTCTAATAACAGTCAGCTAGGAGAGAATCACGACTGTGGGTAACCCAAAGGTCAAGAGAAGGGTTCAGGCTGGCATCTTGGCAGAGAGAATTCTGGGAAGAGAAGTGATGGCCAGCACACGGAAGGGCATGGCTAGCAATGAGCTTGGGAGGCTTCAGAGCATGACGGAGAACCCAGGGAGCTGGACCCACGGAGTAGCTGCAGAGGGGCCGTGGCCACATCAGCTTTGATCCCACCCAGGTCTCTTCGGGGTGCAGAGGTGAAGGCTAGTAGAGGGAAGCCTCCAAGAGCTGTGTTTCTTCTTCACGAATCCGCCTCAGGTGGCCGTAGCCCTGAAGAACCACCTCCAGGCACCCCCACCTGATTTCTGGGGTGAAGTGGAGCCCCATTTCTGTACTTGGTGGTCTTTTACTGACAAAGACTGCACCTGACTGATCTGACCTTTCCCATGAGCATCGGGCTTCCCCTTGTCCCTTGGACTTCGTTGGGTTCCATTCAAGATGGCTCGAGGGCCCAACATGGCAGGCCACGGCCTTTCCTAGAGCAGGTCCCAGCCGACTCCTGGAGAGTTTTCTCCCTCCCGTGGGGACATAATCACGGCAGACGCATCACTGAAGTGCCTCCTGCCTGAACTTGCAAAGGCAGCCTTGCCATCCTCGTAGCGCTCATCTAACGCAGTACAGACAGGCTCACACATAGATGTGTGCCGGCAAATCCGCCTTGTCTTTGTAGAGTAGCTGCTCAGTGAACGTGGGTTCCCTCGTGGACTGCTAAGCTCCTCGGCCCAGCGCACGTGTCCCGGCAGCGTCCCAGAGGAAGCATCTTCACAGAGTTCATCTTCTCGTCTCCCCCTCCCTGTTTCTCTGCCTACCCCACACCACCGCCGCCGCCATGACAGATGGACACTCTCTCAGACGGGCAGGGGAGGTTCCATGGGCTCCTCCCTCAGTGCCCCTGTCCTGAGCCCCCTCACTGTCTCCAGATGACCTCAAGGGTCTCTCTGGACCTGAACCTACGCCAGCCTCCACACCACAAAGAAAAAATGTACAAACATACCTGGGATGCTTCCCCAAATAGTCCCCCCCAAGCTCTGAACATTTACAGAATAAATGCTGGTCTTGGCAGAGTGAAGCAGTCTGGAGAGGAAGCCTTCCTCAGCCAGGAAGAGGCGGGCTCGGCCACTTCTGCACTTCCTGGATGTGTGACCCTGGGCAGGCCACCTAGCCTCTTAGAGTGCTCTAGGCTACAGGAAGCAGCCAAGCTGCTTTAGAAAGACTTTCCTCCCTGGGAACTCTCTGTCCTCATGCGGCTGCAGGTCCAGAGACAATAAAGCGAAAAGGCAAAGAAAGGAGAGCCCCGCATCTACCTCTGTGCAGGGGGGCAGCCATGGAGCTACAGCGACATCTATTTCCCTTGAAAATGGACAAAAGGCACCCTGTTTCACGTGTGCCCCCAGAAGAGACGCAGAGGGGCACCTTCTCTGCCACAATCTCATCTCTGCTTCTCCCCCTACGATGGCCCCATTTACGGCCACTCCTACAAGCACCTACGGACACGGTCATTGAGCTGAGGCAGGAGAAAGAGATAACAAAGATGGAATCCAGCACGGCATGGAGGCCAGCTTGGACTCCTCCCTGGGACGCTCACCCTCTTGATGGTGTCTGTAGCCAAGTCATATAGCTTCTCCTCGACCACAAAAACCATCTGGATTGGCTTTGTCTACGTTTTCTACGAAGGCAACAATCTGCGGCACCCAGGACACACTTCATAAACACTTGGCTGACTAGCGTAGTGGTGAGAGCACTGCTCCCAGTCGGGAAGCCCTGAGTTCAAGGACTGCCTCAGACACATGCTGGCTGTGGCCCTGGGCAAAGTATCTCCATTTGCTGGCATCCAAGGCAGCATTGGAAGACGCCCATTCCCCAGGAGGTCCCCAGCTGCCCTGCTAAGAGTTTCTCCCCATGTGATTACATTTCCATCCAAAAAATAATGCTCCCCACATCCACACAGGTTGCCTTCCCCATCCCATCCCCAGTCCATCAGAAGCTCAGCCTCTTCTCCACGTGTAATTACTTTCCTCCATCAAGCATGAAGCTTGGCCCAAAGTAAAAAAATCCATGTTGCTTCGAGCTGAACTGAATGGAAACTAGTTAAAAGGGGCCTGAGAGGCTGCCAGTGTGGCCCACCCCAATTCATGGTCCCTCCGGCGAAGGGCTTCCCCGTTCCTGAGAGCCCAGGCTCCGGGCTGTTCTGGCCGGGATCCTGTGACCTTGGCACGTCCAGGCCTGGGAACGTCCTGGGTATTGACCACGGCCAGGTTCTCCCTCAAGCTAGTCCCTTCTCCTTGGAGCCGAGCATTCATTTTGTCCCAAAGACCAACAAAATCAGTACATTTGCCTTTTGTCAAAGACGTGAATGAAAACTCCCCATTTTCTTCTGTGGATTTTCACTGGTCGCCATGCTCGATGATAAATACTCCTAGAACAAGGACGCCTCCCTCATGGTGTGTGTGAAGGCCCAGAACAGGAGAAGCCTTCGATCGCTTCCCTTCTCCTCTGAATAATCCATTTTCCCTCAGGATTAAAGTAACCATTTCCTGATGTTTTCTACCCAATCCGCGTTTTCCTCCATGAACAGATGGCTGTCTCTGGATAGTTGCTCAGTGGAAAGGGCTGCAGGAATGAAACGAGCAGGGTCTGGGGTTCAATGTCACCTGCTGGGTGATCTTAGACAAGTCGCATAACCTTTCTGAGTCTCAGTCTCCTCAGCTGAGCAACGGGCAAACCTTCCTCTCCCAAACAGATCTGGCAGGGCTCGTGTGTGATGCCTAAAAGGGCCATGGAAAAGTCTGCCATTGTTCTAGGGGTCTCCTGAGGTTTACCAAGAATTCAGTGAATGAAAACCAGTCAAGTGCCTGGGCATGGTGGGTAGGAATCTCAGTGTGGAAATTCTCTCCCTCTATCCTGGTCTCCAGCTTGTCTACCCTCTGGAGCCAAGAGTGTGCCGGGAAATATTTAGCAAGGAGCTTGCCCAGACCTCAGAGGAAGCTGCCATATTCCCTTGGGCCGATCCCCTAGCAGGCAGGCAGGCAAGGGAGCCCTGGACGGCTGGCGGCTTGCCCATTTCTGAGCTCTTCCGGGCCGCTGTTTCCCTGGAGTTAAGGAGGCTTCTCGGTGTCTGGTGGTCAAGGACATGGCTCAACAGGCCCCACCATCCCGGGGAACTCGGGCACAAAGCTGACTTCTGCGTGTCCAGGAGACTATTGACTGAGTTGCCCTGGCGAAAGACAAGGCCCAGGCTGCTCTGGGAGGGACACGGCCAGTCCAGGGAGACGGACAGGCCCAGGTCTGTGGGTCATGAGCGCGGGCGGAGAGGCTCCAATGCCACAGCAGCCTGGGGCATGCGTGGAGGGGCACAATGGCTACAGACTGATGAAGCTTCTCCTCAATGAAGGGCTTTCACACTCCTTCAGGCCTCAGCACAGTCCTGAGACAGAGCCGGTGGTCGTGCCCACTTTACAGAGGAGGAAAACAAAGAACAGAGGGGTGCTGATTCGCCCAAGGTAGCCCAGGTCTTGCTGCTTCCTCCACTGAGCCCCTTGGGAATGGAATCTGCTCCCCTTTCAAGCCTGGAATCTCCATCCCTCCCTTTCAAAGCATTCTGAAGGTCAGGATTGCCCCCTTCTGCCACCCACACATACTCTGCCCCTGTGAGGCTTGGAAAAAGGTGCCCGGGGCACTGGTTGGACAATGCCAGTCACAGCAGGATCTGAACCTGTGTCTTCTTGGCTTTGAACATGTGTCTCTGGTCCTACCCTCGAGGAGCTAACAGTCTAATCAGAGGCATGAAAGGAACCACGCCACTCTGCCAGGGGAGCTCGGGCTCGTGCCAGCATCAGAGAGGGGCACAAAACAAGAGATCGAACACGGCATGAGTCAGAACCAAGGCGGTCCTCCCGGGGAGACGCCTCTCTGACCACTGTACCCCAAAGCCAGTGGGGCTCGATGATTCCATCAGCCCCCCGGTGCTCCAAGGTCTCTGTTCTGTGCCTGTACAGTCTGGGACATCTGGCTGGTGGCAGCAAAAGGTTCCTCAGGCATGTAGGACGGGGCACTTCCTCTGCTTCATGCCCAGGAGAGCCCAAGCAAGGCCCTGCCTTCAAGGAGCCCAGGTTCTGCTACACCAACAGAACACAGCACAGGCAGATGCAGGAGAGTCATTCGGGAAAGAGTTAGCCACCGAGTTTCTAGGAAAAGCTTCCCTGAAGGGTGGAAAAGACCCAGAAAGGGAAATCCTTGATCATGTTTCCTGGTGGCACATTTGCTGACTGCTCGGCAGAGACCTTCTCAATACACACATGTCCGTGTGTGTGCATATGTGTATACACATGTACAGATACGTGGAAGCATGTATACATAAACATATCTATCATCACTTTATCACCAATGTACCTATATTGTCTCTCTGTTTCTCTCACAGATCTATCACCTATTCGTTTATTATTGATCAATCTATCATCTATGTATTTACCATCCATCTGTCTGTCTCTATCTATATCTGTCTATATGTCTACCTATCTATCCATCCGTCCATCCACCCCTCTTCTCTATATAACTTTCCATCCATCCATCTGGCCATCTGTCTGTCCATGTCTCTGCTTAGGTTTCATCAGGGAAGGGAATGCCACCGATTCAGATCCACAATGATTCCCCAGTAAATTACAGTCTTCTAGTCGTCGACGGCCCAAGTGATTCAGCCAGGGGGACGCGGGATACGTGAAACGATGAAAAGTTTCCGATATTCATTGACCAACAATGCCCCGGAAAAGTTCACTCGCCCTAAAACTCATGGAAGGGACCTGCAATACCAGCATCTTTTTCAGGGGTCCCTCCTGACATGTGTCCATTCCTTAATAACTCGGAACATCTCTGGTGATGCTTTAATTTTCAAGAACAAACAAGCCTTGTCTGTGTCCTTTCTTGGTTTGATCAGGAGAAAATAACTTTGTTCTAGAAGATCTGAATTTGATCACAAGGTAAGTTGATTAGTCTATGTTAAAATAGCCCCCCCCCCGACTCATGTTTCTCTCAAAACGTCCTGATTATTTATGAAATCAGCCAACTAATCATTCATTGAAAAAACCCAAATGAAGATACCTTTTGATCATCAGAACGCTGATTCTTGCATACAAACTCTCTCTCTCCTCCTCTCTTTTCTCTCCTCTTTCTTCTTGTCTTTCTATCTCTCCCTCTGTCTCTGTCTGACTATCTCTGTCTCTCTCTCCCTCTCTCTCCTCCTACTTCTCTCTCTGTCTCTGTCTCTGTCTCTCTCTCCTCTCCTCCTCCTCCTCTTCCTTTTCTCTCCTCTTTCTTCTGTCTCCTTCTGTCTCTGTCTTTCTATCTGTCTCTCTTCTCTTTGTCTCTTTATCTCTGTTGTCTCTCTCTGTCTCTCTTCTGTGTGTGTGTGTGTCTCCTGTCTCTCTCTGTCTCTCTGTCTCTCTTTCTCTCCTTTTCTCTCTCTCCCCCATAACTTGTTTTCTGGTTCTGGTGATTTTTCTGTTTTCTATAAAGTGATTGAGTCTTTCCTGCAAGCTGCCACGACTTTCCATCAAAGGCTTTCTCTGTCCCTATGTCACCCAGGAATATAAACATCAATGTGATGTTCTTGTGTACTCGGAGAAGACAGCCCTTTATGAAGCCTGGCAAGTGGAAGAAACAGAAATGATTGGTGCTTTCAATAGAGAATCTGCCTGGGATAATGGGCACAAAAGACAGAGAGAGTGGGTGGCTAGTTCACAATATGGGCAAACCGCAAATCTGGCTTTCAGGTTCCTCCAGTTTATTCCCCCTCTTTGCTTTGGTGACATCGGATTGCTCCGCTGCAAAGACTTCGACAAAAATAGAGGCTGGCTTGAATGGCCGTCTAGTCAAAGAGGAAAGGCGTCTCAGGAGGAACAGGGCTGACCTCTCGGCAGGGCCACTGAGAAGGGTCCTCACGAGGAAGGGAAAGGCACGTCTGGCTCTGAGGAGGCGAATGTGGCCACACGGGATGCTTCCAGGGGACCCAGAGCTCGTGGATGGGTGAGACCCGGGAAGGTGGGTGAGGATCCGGCCCCAAAGCCGAGGGACAGAGAAGGAAAGGCCAGGATGCCCCAAGGCTGGTGCTCCTCTGACCCTGGAAGGGGAAGATGATGAACAAGGATGGGAGCACGGCCAAGGGAGGATGGGATGAGGAGAGGTGGCTGAGGAAACGGAGAACGGCTCCACATCACCGCTTTGCTTCTAGTTTGTTTAGGAAGGCGAATGGTCTCCCTATTGAAGAAAAAGCCAAACATGAGGAAGAGGAACCAAAAGCCAAGCTGAGGGCTGAAAGGGGATGCTGTGCTGATTTGCTCACCTAAAATACGTCCATGGGAGCTGAGTGAATGATTGAGGCCCCGAAAGAACCTGCAATGAGACTTGGAACCACAATTGGTGATCTTTGAAGAACCACCGAGAAATGAAGCAGAAATGAGCTAATGGTCTGATAATTTTGTCTAAACCCCCCCCCCTTCCATGTTAGAATCCATACTGTGTATTGGCTCCAAGGCAGAAGAGCGCTGAGGGTGAGGCAATGGTGACTTGCCCAGGGTCACACAGCCAGGAAGGGTCTGAAGCCAGATTGAACCTAGAACCTTCTGTCTCTAGGCCTGACTCTCCATCCACAGAGCCACCCAGCTGCCCTGATATTTCTTTTTATTTCTCATCTTTTTTATTGGTCAATTAAGAAAACCTTTCCACGGCTACAGGACTGGTGCTCTCCCACCCCCACCCCAGCAGCCAATGGGTTTTACATGTGTCACCCATCAAGACCTTCTCCACATCACTGCTATTGGCGCTGGGGGGCTCCTTTACGTCTCCATCCCCAACCCTGTCCTGATATTTCTTAAAGGGAGACAACGCAGGCGGCTGTCGGGGCAGTGACGCGAGTGCCGGATCTGTATCTCCGGGGCCTGGATTGGAGTTCTGGCTCTGCCCTGGAGTCGATGGAAAGCTCGGCCTCCTCCGAAGGCTGCTGCAAGACGAAGACGACGAGGCCAGGCAGCGTTCGGACCGACGGATCCGGGGACAAAAGTCGGCGGCTAAGGACGCCCATCTGGGGACTCTGCCCCGGAGGAAGCGAGGCAGAGTCGGGGGTACGAGGAAAGGCGTCGAGGTTCCCCTGGGCCCGGCGGGCCACTGACCAGAAGAGGGCCTGCCGGGCTGACGAGGACGCGGCTCCTGGGGAGTGGAGGCGGTTTTCTACCCATCGACGTGGTCCAGCGCGTGGCACGCAGCAGCCGCATCTCCCATGGCGGACCAAGAGAAATGTCGAATCCAACCCCCTCATTTGGCAAGTAAGGAGACAGACGCCCCCCATGAAAAGCCCCCGCAGGTCGAGCCGACTTAAGGAAGGGGCAGACTGAGGCTTGAGGCCCAGGCCTCTGGCTTCCCAATCTGGGCTCTTCCATCGCACCCAGCTCAGAGCCGGTCCCTTAAAGGAGGAGAGATGGACGTGGGGTCCGAGCCCGTCCCAGGCATCAGGCAGAAAGGGGGGACCGAGGCCAGGAGCCTACACAGAGCGCCAGGAAGTGGCACATACAGCGCACGGAGGGCTGCCCCCGCGGGAACGAAGAGTCCAGCCGGTCTGCCTCAGCTGACGTCCGTGAGACCCCGGGAAGCCCCGGCATCTTTCGGTGTCCGTTTCCTCATCTGTGAAGGGGGAGCAGCGCCGGCAGCCACCGCCTCTCCCAAAGGGGACTCGAGGAGCAAACAGGACGACCCGCACGGGGAGCTTCACGCTGCTGCTGCTCTGATGGCCGAGTCTTTGGGCCATGTCCGACTCTGGGCAGTCACCGAGCGGCTCAAGCCGTCCACGGGGCTCTCTTGGCCATATAAATGCTGGCTCGCCTCATCCTCCCAGGAACAAGACTGGGTTAGGACGCCCCATGTGGTGGGGAGGGTCTGGGACTGGCCCAAGCCCAGGTGCAGGGGGGCAGGGGCGGAGGGCAGCCCTACAGACATGCGGCAGGCTTCACGCTCCCACATCGAGGTACGAGCCGCTGGGGGAGCGCCTCCGCACCGCCCCGACACCCCTCCTTTAGGACCCAGAAGCAGCAGCGGAGTCTGTCTGCCATAGATTTCTCCTGCCCAGGCACAGGGGGCTGGACAGTGCTGCCATCAGTCCCCCAAGCTCTGCAGCAGAGGGGACAGAGCCGCCATTCTGGAGCCAGAAGGGCCCTCCGGGTTATCTGGAACGATTTCACTTCACAGAGAAGGAGCTCGAAAGGCGAGGAGAGGTGGGGACAAGGGACAAAGCCAAGGTATTCAAGCCCGAAGCCTGGGCCTTCCTCTCGGAGACCCTCCCACTGTCCCACGAGGCTCCCCACAATGTCCCCAGACAGTAACGGCCGGCATCCCAGCCCCGATCCAACACTTGCGGGGAGCTTTACAGAACACTGGCTCCTCCCTGGATCCTCAAGTTGACATGGCTGGTCGTGTGGCTTAATGGTTTGTTTAGGTGCTTTTCAGGGCTGCCCAGGGGGATGACCGCCTAAAGAGAATATTGAGAAGAAGAGGGGGGGCTCGAAGGATGGATTCTGTAACTTTGGACAGAGAGTCTGGCTGGAGGAGATCAGAAGCCGGACTGGACAGGGAGGAGGGAGAGGACAAGAAATGCAGCCAGAGATGATGGATGGCCCTTTGGGGCAGGTTAGCCACAAAAAGGAGGCGATGCCTGGGCTGACGGGAGGCGAGGGGGGCCTTTGGAGGGGAGACATAAGGGCAGTGTCAGATTCGAGGGAGGGGCAATGGGCTGCAGGACGTGGGGCGGAGGGCTCGGCTTGGGGACGGCCAATGCAGTTCCCCAGAAGTGAACTAGAGAGAAGTCGCTGCACTCAGGACGGAATGGCCGGTCTCCCGAGAGTGGGAACGTGGCAGGAGCTGACCATCGCAGGGACCAGGACGCTCGGCTCTAAGGGGTTCACTTGTCGGTGGCTCGGAGAACGCTGGAAGAGAGCGTGCTTCTCCAGGCCGAAGATGGCCAAAAGTAAAAGACCCAGCAAAAACCCCGTTCTCGATATGCCAAAGCACCGGGATCAACGGGATGAAATTCGGTGCGACCATCCCAGGGCCTGTAAATGGGTTCAAAGATCAGCTTTCCAAGGACAGTAAGAGACTGACTTCACAAAAGCTTGGAAAGCCTTCCATGAACTGGTGCAAAGTGAAGTGAGCAGAAGCACCGCGCTGTGCCCAGGAACAGCGATGTGTGCTGGCGAATGACTGCCGATGACCCAGTGATTCTCAGCACTACAATGATACGGGGCCGCTCCGGAGCCTCGTGATGTAAAATGCCATCTGCCTTCAGAGGAAAAGCGGGGAGAAGCTGAATACAGACCCAAAACACTGTATTTTAATTTCTTCTTCTTTCTTCCTCTTTTTTTGATTGAGATCTTTCAAAAAATAACCAATATGGAAAAATGTTTTACATGACTGCACGTGTAAAATCTGCATATTGTTTACCGTCTCGGGGAGGAGGGAGGGGGAAAGGGAAACAAAAGGAGGGAAGGTAGGAGAGAAACTGGACACGGAATTTTAAAAAATAAATGTTTAAATTATTTTTACATATAATTGGAGAAAAATAAAATATTTTAAAAATAAGGACAGCATGAAGGAGGCAAATGGTTCATTAGTCAGCAGTTGTTCTTTAAGAAGTGGGAGGAGGAAGGGGAAGGACCTACTTGCACAAAAATATTTGTAGCAGCCCTTTTTGTGGTGCCAAAGAATTGGAGCCTGAAGGGATTTGGCTGTAAGGAATGGTGCGGATTCAGAAAGAGCTGGAAAGAGCTCCATGAAGGGATGCGGAGTGAAACAAGCAGATCCAGGAGAACACAGAGCCGTACACAGAGACTGCAACACTGTGGAACGATCCACTGTGATAGGCTTGGCCCTTCTCAGCGATCCAATGATCCGGGACAGCTCTGAGGGACCCCCGGCCAAGGCTCCCCATCCTCCAGGGAAAGAAGTGCTGGAGTCGGATGCGGATCCAGGTAGACGATGTTTCACTCGCGTCTCAGGGGGTCTTTATTTGGGGGACTGGTTTTCTGGCCTGAAGAAGATCCCAGGGTCAGAACCACGCTTCTCTTCATACCTGTGAAGGGCTGCCCCCTGGAAAGGCTGGCTCCACCGGGAGAGCCCCCTGAGGCCGCCGGAGCCTTAGCTTAAGATGAATTCCCAGGAGCTGGGACGTGGGTGGATATTCGGATTGAAGGGGAAATCGGTGCCCTCCGACAGGCCTATCTGGGCTCCTCTGGAACAATGGCCTTCACCCAGCACATAATAACTCTCTGTTTTGTCTTGCTGACCACCCCTTGAGATGGGCACCATCAGGATCCCCACACATATTCACAGAGGAGGAAAGGAGGCTCACAGAGGTCAAGGCTCTTGCCCAGGGGCACGTGGCTCCTGAGCCTCTGAGGCTGGATTCGAATTGAGGTCTTCCTCTACAGGACTGTTCAGATCCTGTCCAGCTCCAAACATCGGCTCCTTTGGTTCTACCTAACCAGACAACTCCATCTAACCAGCCTTTGGCTACAGACGTCCCTCCCGTGAGGCTTAAAACAGGAAAAGTGTTGGCCGTTGCCATGCAGAGACGCCCCGCAAAGACAAGGGGAAAGCGGACCACTGGAGAGTGTGGGGAGCTCCTCTCAGCTCACCAGTCTCATCTGTGGGAAGGCCCGGTGTGCCTCCTGCCAGCCTCAGGAATCCCTCCAAAGGGCCAGCCCCAATGGCCTCCCCAGTGAAGGGCTCCTGTCTGAGCTTGTCTCGCACTTGGAGGCGCGACCAGCCAAGGGCTCCATTTTGTTTCTTGAAGGGAAGACACAGACTAGACAACAAGCGGGTCTCCCTGAAGAAGAGAAAGGCGGCGGACTGCACCCTCCTTGGGAACTGCTGGAGGCCACTTAAAGCAGCTTCTGCCCGAAGACATGGCAAGGCCCAGCTTCTTCTTACCAAGACTCCTCTAGTAGTGAGAGCAGCTCGGTGGCCCAGTGGGGAGAGCACTAGGCCTGGAGTGAGGAGGACTTGAGTTCAAGCCGGCCTCAGACACTTACTAGCCGTCTGACCCTGGGCAAGTCCCTTAACCATCTTTGCCTCCATTTTCTCCTCTGTAAAATGACTTGGAGAAGGAAAGAGCAAACCACTCTAGTATCCGCGTCAAGAAAACAGTGGGACCCGAGTAAGAAGGACCGACGCACAGGGACATCTTGGGACACTGGCTTGTCCTCTGTCCTTCCCCATCTAGGGCCTGCTCCCACTCTGCACAACCCCTTCTCCAGGCCCCCCTCATCCATCCTGCTGGATGGCCTGGCCGATCATAGCTGAACAATCCCACCCAGCTGCTCTGCCTCTACTCCAGGAGAGATTCCATCTCCGTTTGTTCCTGACCGTGGCCGAGTGAAATGAGAGCATCAAGGCCGGTCGGGATGGACCTCTGATCCCTAGCAGAGGCCCAGCTGGTCCACCACCACAGCCATGCGTGTGTCATGTCTTCCCTGAGCTACCTCACTGGACCCTGGTTCTGGCCCGCTGGGGGTACTGGGCCCAGAGGCGCCGCGCTTCTCTCTCCCTCCGTGATTTTGGCTCAAAGCCCCTTGCCACGATTTCTTGGAGGAAGCAGAAGATGAGTGTATATGGAAGGCCATGGGGAATCTGTGACCGGCCCTTCCGAGCATCTTGTCTCCTTCATGGGTTCCTCCATTCATGGCCCCCTAGCTTGGTGGACGTGCACAGGCAATACTGTCTCCCCACCCCCAAACCTGCTCAATTCATCTTCAGGAGAAAAGGGGTTTTCCTGTTCTTGTTTGTAGGGAGAAGACGAAGGAGCGGCAGAGTGTCCAGAGAGGGACGTCACGTCCCACGAGGGGTGATCAAAGGGACGGCAGACGCTTGGTCTAGAGAGAAGAACATACTAGCCACCCTCGAGAATCTGATCAATGCAGTGGGCAGAAGTGGCACAGATGGCTTTAGACGTGATTTCAGAGGGAAAGACAAATCCTTGCTCATGACAAAAGCCATCTGAAAAGAGAAGAGAGACACTGGGGGACCCCGGAGGCAGAGGGCCAGGTCTGGAGTCACAAAGACTCCTCTCCCTGAGTTCAAATCTGGCCCCAGACATTTCCTAGCTGGGTGACCCTGGGCAAGTCACTCACCCCTATTTTCTTTCTTGTTTCCTCAACTGCCAAAAGAGCTGCAGAGGGAAATGGCCAACGACTGGCATTTTTGCCAAGAAAACCCCAAGTGGGGCCACAAAGAGTCAGCCACGACTGAAATGCTGAGCACAGCAAGCAAGGAAAAACCGAGCGGCTGGCTGGAAGGCCGTGCGTCTCCTTCCCTGGAGGTCCCTAAGGGAAGGTGGATGATGGCTCATCGGATGTGCTGTCCAGGGCTGGATCCCAGGCTGGGCTGAACCGGCTCTGAGCATGGACCGGCGAGGCAGATCCAGCAGGTGGCCCAGGAGGACGAGGACGTCCCCGACGGCCGGCCCCTGGCAGGAGAACAGGACGAGCTCCCGGGGGCTGCCCGCCCCCAAACGAGGCCAGGCCAGAGCGCCGTCTGACAAGCCACGAGGACTCAGTGGACCCTGGGCTCTGGGTGGACCCCGGAACATCCCTCATGTGGGACGGATCTGGGAAGAGCACTGTGAGCCACGGCGGCAGCGCTGGAGATGCTCTCCTCTTTACAAGCCCATGAACTCCATTCCTGCAGCCCTTCCGCGCGCACTGGGAGTGCTCTCACCCCTGCCCAGGCCTGGGACAAACAGGATTTCCATTTTACAGAGGAGTAAACAGAGGGCCCGAGAGGCTTTCCTAGAGTCCGTGAGCAGCCATGCTGGGGTGTGAGCCTGTATGGCATGACGCCGCTTGGGCTAGTTCTCTTTAACAGGCCAGCCCGCTCCCACGCCATGGAATAGTCCCGTCTGTGCCCTCATCCTCCCATGAACTTCAGAGGAGAAGCAACTAGCACTTGGGTCCCAGGCTCGTTAGGCCTTCTCGAATTCATGCCTCTGCCTTCTAGGCAAGACCGGGCACAGACACTGCAGCCAGGCCTGTCTAAGCCCTTACCAGAGACCATTACTGACCGGCTCCATGCACATGGAATGGCGCCTCAAAATCTACACAGAGCTACTTTATCCTGGCCAGCAAGCATCAAAAAGAGGGAAATGACTAGGTCAGTGTTATGCCTTCAGCTGCTACAGCCTGTGATTAAAAAGCTCAGAACTCACCTTGTTTATCATCATCTTCCAAGTCATTGTCCGAGCATCCGTCTATTTCGTATTTCATATAATTGTCGCCTTCTCGCGTTTCCTGGAATGAGGTTTCGCTCTCTTTCTCATGCTCTACGTTATCTTTTTCATCGTCTGAGGGTGACTTTGACCTTCCGTTCATCTGATCATCAATCTGTCCATCTTCAGTAGTTTTCTCATTGGATTTCTCATCATCCACTTCGAAATCTTCATCATAGTCTGTGGAAAGAAAGCGTGCTCATAAGGGCCAGAGCGGACTCCCCAGCGCTTACCCTCCTCCCATCTAGTGGGGCTTGGCTTCAGCAGGCTCTTCCCCACCATCAGCGGGCACCAGAGGGATGTGCGGACGGAAAAGAGAAAGGCTAGTGCCGAGGCCGACATCCCAAGGAGAGTTCATTTTGAAGCGGACACAGTCCATTACAGTGAGTAAGATGGACAAAGGAAGGTAATGAGAGGGGAAAAATAAATGAGGGAGAAATTAAAAGCGTAGAGAACAGATTCCTAATAATAAAAGTTAATTTGGGAGCTGAGCAACAGAGCCCTTTGCATGAAAGATGATCAAAATATTTGGATATCAAATTAATGAATAGTGAAGTGAAAAATTCAATTAATCAGGTCTAAAGGCACCAGGGAGGAAGGTGGCAAATATTATCTGTTCTTTGAGAAGTGGACACCCAAAAGGAAAAAAGGAATTAGGAAGTATATCTCATTCAGCGTGAAAATCTTACCCATTATTCATCCCTCTAACAAATCAAATAATTATATTTCAAAGCTGGACCTTCTCGGAAAGTAAAATATTCCTATTACTGCCACTAATTTGCAGCATTCTCCATGGAGAGGCAACAACAAATCAATGGCAGAAAAGGAAATTGTCACATCAGATAAACTCCAGCTGTCCCTGGTGGCCGTAATTTTTCACCTTTCAGATTTAATTGTCCGCCTGCTTCTTTCCACCCACATTTTTTAAATGTTGAAATGACAACATGCCAAGGAGAGAAAGCAAAGGGCTCTCATGTGGAACCAATTAAGCAAATAAACAATTCTCCATAAAAAGGAAAACGAGAGAAGGAAGCGCCAGCCTTGGACTGAATATTAGCAGAGTGCCATTCTGGGCCTTTTACAAGGGTGTGGACTGACCCCACAGGATGAGTTTGGGAGCGATACGTGTCCCACAATTCGAGGACTTAATTATTAAAAAAAAAAAAAATTTCAGCACATCTCTGCAAATTAGGAAAGCCCAGCAAGATAGGAGCGAGAGAAGAGACAAAAGGTGGGAATCACAAAGAAAAGAGCTGGTGCGATTACAGGGAGGTGGGGCAGGTCATCGCAGACCACGTCAGAAGGATGCTTCCCAAAGGGCCTGCCCGGGTGCCTAATGTCCAGGACAGCAATTCACAGAAGAATCTGGCGGACAGAGGGCCCCCATTAGGACCCACGGCCTCTTTCACCACCTGCCCTCGTGGCTCTTTTCCGCTCGCTCCAGTAGGGAGAACATCTCTCCAGTAGCACCAGCTCCCTCTTTGGGTTACCCAAACTCGTTCTCCTCTTCCTTCTACGGGACACCCCTGTTCCTACGTGCAGAGATCCAGAGCTCTGAGAGGCCTCGCTAGCCCTTACCTTCTTTAAAGGGAGCTTCATGTTTATTTTCATAAGGAGCCGCTCCTTTTTCCTCTGCTGCGTTCACCCCTTCCTTGACCACCTTGCCAACTTTCTTGTCATCTTCTGGGGCTGAACAAACAACTATGGGTGGCCTCATCATCTCCTCTTCTTCTTCAATGAGTCCTTCATTGGGTTTGAGGCACTCTTCCTCTTTCACGGCTAGCTCAGTTATCTCCATAGTCTCTTTCTCTCTTTTTGGAGGTGGAAATGGCTTCTTATCAAGTCCCAGCGAAATGATGCACCTTGAGAGAGTAAGAGAAAGTCAGCTGTAACATGGCGGCCCAACACGAGGGATCCCAAAGCTCTCCCTCATTACATACTAGAAAGGGGCAAAAAAAGCTTTAAAAAAATGTGTTAGCAGATGGAGACTGAAGTCTCTTTTTCTTTTACCAATACAATAAGACTTGGCCAATGAGGAATTTGTTTTGTTTGACTGTACATATATTTGACAAGATTTGTGTTTTTCTGTTTTGATTTCCAAATTGGTGGTGTTTGGGGATAAGGAGAGAAGATTGATTGTTTTGTTAATTAAACATTTTAATTTAATTTAAAATAAAATTTAATTTTTAATGAATTTCTAAATGTCAGTACTAGAAGCATCTAAGATGGACAAGGGTTTGTAGGTTTTTGTCTGTTTGATTCCCTAATGGTGGTGTTTGGAGATAAGGAAAGAAGATTGATTTATTGTTATTTTTTAAATGAAATTTAATTTTAAGTGAATTTTAAAATATCATATTAGAGGCATGTAAGTTAACTTCTTAACGACCAAAATTATCTTATAAAATAACAGAAAAAAATTTAAATAACATTGGCTTATACAACCATAAATATAGATTTGAATAGGACCTTAAGAGAGAAACAAAGTCCAACCCCTCATTTCACAGATAAGGAAACTGAGGCCCAAGGAAGTTAAGTGACTTGCCCAAGGACCCGCAGTCAGTAAATGTCTGAAGCAGGATTCATGACTCCATTTTGGATCACAAGCACCCTAACTCTTATGGACCCAGCTACATTTTCCAACTACAACCTGGATGTCCAGGTCCATTTTTCTGAATTCTAAGGACTGCAATCCGTCCTCCTCCTCCCTATGAGTCCCATTTCCTAATAGCAGTATCTCAGAGCCCAATCATGGAGGCAGGGCGGCCCATTGGAGCTGTAGGAGGGGAAGCCCGGCTTCTTCCTCTCCTGAAACCTAGACGTCAATCTAGAAAAGTGGGGGGAGCTGGGCTTGGGGCCGGGCTCCTGCTCCCCTGGCTCTGATCCCATCGCCATGGAGCTCAGGCTCCGAACAATAGAGCAAGAGCCCTGTGAGCGGTGGGCAGGATGGTCGAAGGGAGCCCAGGTGTCCAGTTCTGAGAGCATCTCCAGTGATCAGATGCCTCCTGGGCTGGACAGAAGCCTCGGAAAGTAATCCAATCGCTCAGGGCAGGAAGCCGCCCAATGCTTGGGAGTAAGGAAGCTGGGGGCCCGGACGACCCTGCCTCTCCGCCTCCTGTTGGGTTACACAAACAAGCCCGACAGACCCCGTCACCGCACTCTGAGCCATCCCCAGGCTGCCTCTCCCAGAAGCCTTCTCTTTGTCGAGGCACACACTTCCTAGCTTTGCTGCATGCCGTGGCTAGGGAAGTTGTGACGAGTAGAGAGTTGGTAGCCAAAAAGGAAGGGAAATGAAAGCCAAAAAAAGCTAGAAATGGTCATTGTACACTTAAAGTGTGTGAGAAGCCAATTCTGAGAGGCAATGGGGAGTAATGTGGTGAACTGGACAGGGAACCCGAGGATCTGGGCTTAACTGACCCTCTTCTGCCGTCTCTGGCCTTGGACGAGCCCCGCCTCCAAGCCTAAGACGATCTGACCGGCCTCAGCCATCTCCGAGGTCCCCCCTTTGGTGTTCTGAGGGGCAGCTTCTGTTACTCTACGAGCTTCCTGGGAAGCAGGAAGGCTCAGGGCAAACGGGCCGCAGTTGGAGTTGGCGGCCGAGGTTCAGGCCTTTAAGCGCCGCCCCCCCATGACACTGGGGCTCAGGATTGTCAGCTCTAGAGAAGAGGGGGGGCCCTTCTACGGCTCAGTGTCTGAACTCCAGATCCCTCCCTCCTTCCATTTCCTCGTTGACTCCTTCTCAGTGGAGCCCTGCTCCCGCGGCCACACCGGAAGCATAATCTCACCACCAATAACAGAATGGAATGGGAGAGTTTAGGCCTACGTCCCTCTCTTCGCCTGCCTCTCCAAAGGTTCTCCCTCTCTTCCTCACATTTGTCTGAATGAATCTAACACCCTCTGCTCGGTGTCCTGGGCCCTCGAGGCAATCCTTTCTCTTTCATGGCATTTCAGAAGGAGAGCAGAAAACTAGACCCCGAAGGAAAGGAGATGAGAGGGGAAGCTGAGGCCAAGAGCCTGCCTCTGCCCACATTCTTCCCTTTGCCATGCCACCTCTCTTGTCCCAGTCCCGGCCTCTGCCTCGGGGGCTTTCCGATGCCCCCCCCCGGGCTCAGACACTTCACCCACAGACTCTTTACTGCCCCTCTGCTGAAGGGAATCGGGCACACAGAGTGGGCAACGTCTGAGCTTCAGGCTGCTCGGCTCCCGCCCTGCTTCAGGGAATAAGAGAAGGCGCTGATCTGGCTTTCCAAAACTCCAAATGGGTTGAGTTCTGCTTGGTTTTGCAGTCACTCTTCTTCCCGGGCTTCTCAGCGGCTTTTTAAAACAACAGGGGAGCCCTTCCAAGATCACCGCGCTTAAGCGACAAACACTTGAGGAGGAGGCTGGACCTAGAGTTGAGGAAGACCTACCTAGGCTCAGATCCTGGCACTGAGAGCTGGGTGACCCTGGGAAATTCTTATCCTTGGCCTTAGCCTCAGATTTGTCCTCTGGGACGTGCCTAGAGGCCTTAGGCCACAGGCTGTTGTGAGTAAAAATTCAGACAATCAATAAATATCAAGAGCTTTGCAAAACTTCATCATTGGAGGCCTTCTGCAGGCCTGGAGGGCCCGGACACATCACCAGCCTTTCCCAGATCAAGGCTCCTCGTCTGTAAAATGGGGATAAGAAGTCAGCACTGCCAACCTCATGGAGCTCCCAGAGTCGGAGCTGGCATGGCGTGTGTGACCCACTGGGGGGGTGGACAGGGTGCCACAGTGGGTGACGACACAGCCCTAAGAATAGACAGAACTTTCCAGTCTAGGCTGTCTCCTAATGGAGCTCCCTGAAAGCAGGGGCAGCCTCACTCTTTGGACTGGCACCTCCAGTAGGGAACGGCGCTGCCATTTACAGATCACGTGCTTGTCCCCATCCGGGCACTCACACATCGTTCGTCTGGACATTCCTGACTTAGAACCTCACGTCCTGATGACCAGAATGGAAACCCATGCGAGAGCCAATGGGGCTGGCAGGGCTGGCAGGCCAGGACGCACTTCTGAGCTGTCACAGTCGTGTTTGCTCCAGAAAAAGCTGAAGAGGAGTTCAGAGAAAAGGGTTCCCTCCATGAGTCGGGCCGCAGACAGTCGGGCTGTGGCCACGGCTGGACCTTCTGCGCCTCATTTGGGCTAAGAACTCACAGGTGAGGAGGCTCCTCCCACCACAAGGCAGCAGAGAACTTCTAGGGGCACCCAGCACAGAGACGTCTTCTTGGCTGCTGGGATCTGAGAGACATCTCGTCCGATCCCATTGCTGTACAGAGTAGGAAACTGGACCGGGGAGACTCGGAGATCACAGCATGGGCCAGCTCGTCGAATCCCCCTTTTATAGAGGAGGGAGCTGAGGCTAAGTGACTTGTCCAACTGGGCTTCCACACACTTTGAGAGTCAATGGAAGGGCTACCTTCCATCGAATCCAGTAAACTGACCCTACATCACTAAGTTCAGCAAGTTTCCAGCATGATGGAGGGCATGAGGAGCCCTCTCTTCTTTTTCCCTCTCTCTTCTTGCTCTTCCCTCTTCTTGCTCTTCCCTCTCTCCTTGCTCTTCCCTCTCTTCTTGCTCTTCCCTCTTCTTGCTCTTCCCTCTCTTCTTGCCCTTCCCTCTCTCCTTCCTCCTCTTCCCTCTCTCCTTCCTCCTCTTCCCTCTCTCCTTGCTCTTCCCTCTCTCCTTGCTCTTCCCTCTCTCCTTGCTCTTCCCTCTCCTCCTTGCTCTTCCCTCTCTTCTTCCTCTTCCCTCTCTTTTTCCACTTCCCTCTTCTTGCTCTTCCCTCTCTTCTTGCTCTTCCCTCTCTCCTTGCTCTTCCCTCTCTCCTTGCTCTTCCCTCTCTTCTTGCTCTTCCCTCTCTTTTTCCACTTCCCTCTTCTTGCTCTTCCCTCTCTTCTTGTTCTTCCCTCTCTCCTTGCTCTTCCCTCTCTTCTTGCTCTTCCCTCTCTCCTTGCTCTTCCCTCTTTTTCCTCTTCCCTCTCTCTTTGCTCTTCCCTCTTTTTCCTCTTCCCTCTTCTTCCTCTTCCCTCTCTTCTTGCTCTTCCCTCTCTTCTTGCTCTTCCCTCTCTCTTTGCTCTTCCCTCTTTTTCCTCTTTCCTCTCTTCTTGCTCTTCCCTCTTCTTGCTCTTCCCTCTTCTTGCTCTTCCCTCTTCTTCCTCTTCCCTCTCTTCTTGCTCTTCCCTCTCTCCTTCCTCCTCTTCCCTCTTTTTCTTCTTCCCTCTCTTCTTCCTCTTCCCTCTTCTTGCTCTTCCCTCTCCTCCTTGCTCTTCCCTCTTCTTGCTCTTCCCCGGGGGAAGCCCAGAGAGACGGTGACACCCGAACGTCATGGGACAGCAATGGGCAGGACCAGAAATGTGGGAGGACTGGCGTGGAGGGCTGCGGCAGAAAACAAGCAGAACCGGGAGAACTCGGACGCGGGACACAAAACTAGAGAAGGCTGGAGCCGGCCCCGTGGGATGGCCGATCTGGAGGCGGAGGATGAAGTGAGCTTCCTGTCTCTCGAAGGAGAGGCGGTGCCTGGAGGCCTGCTCTGCGGCCATTCGGGTGAGGCCAGCGGCTCAGCTCGGTCTGATCGGGCCGCGGGCACCGAGGGAGGGTAGCGTGGAGGGGACCGTGGCACGAGGGAATGGAATGGCGTGTCTTTAAAAAGCACCCATAGACAGTGACTAAAAGTGTAAAGTCAGCTGAAAATGAAAACTAAACCAAGAAACCCTTTCAGGGGGGTGTTAGCAATGCGCCCCAGTGCGATGTTCCTCATGGCTGTGTTCCGTAAACCTCATTACACAGGTTTGCTTCCGGGGCCCGGAACCCTCTTACTGTCGGGGGCCACTGAATGGTGTCTCAAGGCCGCCGCTGAGCTCTCCCGCACCAACTTCTTGGTGGCATCAGGCGGTGGGAAGGGAAGGCCCGCGTGGAGCAGGGAAGGACCCCCAGCACCCCCAGGGTCGGCATTTCCCCCTTCACCTGGCTCACACGTGCTGGGTCCTGCCGGCTCCAGGGCCCCCTCCCCCACCTGCACCTCTACAGCCCCGTCTCCGTTACGACTCCCCAGGATTGACTGATGTGCGCCCGGCACAGCCTGGAAACACGAGAAGGCAAAGCCGAGGCGCCTCCAGGCTCCTGGGCGGGCCCTTCGGCCCTGCTCAACTGAAACGGCTGCTTAGCTCATGCGCGATGGCCCCAGAAGCCACGCTGGGCCGTTTCCTTCCCTGCAAAGCCGGCCTGCTTCACGGGGGACCAGCCCACGAGAGAGCCCGAAGGTGAACGCTAGAAGCAGCGGAACTCAAACTCGCCGCTCTGGACCACAAAAGACAGACGGGCTGATGCTCGGCGGAGGGGAGGCCCTGCTGGGCCGTCTACATCCATCCTTCACAGAGCCAGCCAAGAGAGCGTGTCTGCCCTCGAGGAGCCTTCAGGGTGCCGGGCATGCAGAGGGATGTGGAGGAGCCCCTCGGGCAGGCCTTGCAAAGACATGGGCAGGGAGGGAGGCCGGGGCCACCTTGGAAGAGAGTCTGAGGAGGGGAGCACCAGGGGGCGGCGAGCCTGCGAAGGATCTGGGGGTTATCAGGGCGGGCGGAGGGGGCGAGGAATGTAGATGTGCAGGGGAAGCTCGTCCCACGTGGGGGATGCACAGACGTGTGCGTACCTGGACACATACGTGACCCCAGACCAACGGGGCTCCCCCCGCCCCCCGGGACCGCCCCCATACTTATAGCACGGAGAAGCTCCATCGATGTCCACAAAGCCGAAGTATCCGTTCTTGCCTCCCAGCCGGGAGCCCCGGCGATGCTTGAACTCGCAGCAGGAGCTCAGCCGGTCCAGCTGCATCCCGTTCAGGAAGAAGGTGAGGCTGAAGGGGAAGCCGTAGTGACGCTTGGAGATGAACTGAAACGTCTCTGAAACAAGGACAGAAGCGTCAGGAGGAGCGGCCTGCCGGGTACCCAAACCAACCGGCCTGGGCTGCTGGAAGAGAGGCCTTCTCCAGGGAGGAAGCCCAGGATCCCCCCGGAGAGCCTCAGCCTGGGGCCCGAGAGGCCTGAGAGGCCTGAGGGGACTGAGAGGGGCCCGAGAGGTCCGAGAGGGGCCCAAGAGGTCCAAGAGGACTGAGAGGGGCCCGAGAGGACTGAGGGGACAGAGAGGCCTGAGAGGCCCGAGAGGCCCAAGAGGCCTGAGGGGACTGAGAGGGGCCCAAGAGGACTGAGAGGACTGAGAGGACAGAGAGGCCCGAGAGGCCCGAGAGGACTGAGGGGACTGAGAGGAACCCGAGAGGCCCTAGGGCCCGGCTCCCTCCCCGCAGCATCCTCCCCCCATCCCAGGGCTGACAAATGCTGCTCTGGAGAAGGTGCTAGAAACCAGCGGCCGGAAGGGCAGCTCCCACTTATCATGGCACCTCGAGGTCTGGGCCCGGAGGCAGGAGCCTCGAGGGTCCGGAGGCCCAGACACCCAGCGGGCAGCTCGGCCAAGGCCTTTTACACCAGAAGGGCTTCTGCCCAAAGCTCAGGCGTGCGGCAGCCTGCCTTTCCTCCTCTGGCCCACAAGGCTCTCCATGGGCAGACGGGAGCAGCCCTGCTGCTTGCACACCTGTTCCTTTGTCCGTCCACACCTGAGAGGACATATGGAAACCCTCATCCAGCCACCCGTGCGCCAGGGAGGAAGGAGAGGCCTGGAGGGTGGCGGAGGGAGGGGACAGCATGCAGCCTCGAGGCCTGGGCCCAAGGCCCGAGGACTCTCTCCCGCCCCGGCCCCCTGAATGGCGGCTTTTCTGGCAGTCGAGGGCCCGATGACACACAGCTCCAGCCTCTGCTTTTGGGGGAACCTCAGGACTAGGCAGGGAGGCCTGGGACGAGTCCGGACGTGCAAGGCCACGGGCCAAAGAATGTCCTCTCTTCCGTCTCAGAGTCTGCGTGGCAAGGGCAGAGCTGCTTCGGCCGCTCTCTGCCTCCTGGCATGCGTCGGGCCAGTCCACCGGCCTTCCGAAGCCCCATCCACACGGGGCAGTGAGAGCGGCTGCAGCGCGGGCGCTTTCCTCGTGTTCCTTCCCATCTGAGCTGTGAACCCGCCTCCTCCAGCCCGGCTGCCGGGGTGACTCTCTGGGCTGGCACGAGAGCGGGCACTGGCTGGGCAGGCGGGCCCGGGCCGCTCTTGGGGAGAGCCTGGCGCCCCCCCGCCTCTAAGCCCGGGAGACTTCGGAGAGCCAGCGAGCCTCCGCCTGGAGCTGGAAGTCCTCAGGGCTGCCGGCCTGCGCCAAGGCCTGACCAGAGACCCGGCATAAATCCGTGCAGAGCCGAGCGCCCGGGGCAGGGAGCCACCCTTCTCTCTGGGCAGCCCCAGGCCGGAGAGCGCCCGGGAGGGGGCCTGGGACCCCCCACGAGGCACACAGATGCAGGGCCGGCTTTAGTGAGACAGAACCTGGAGGACACGGCCTTGTCTGTAAGAGGGGATCAGACAAGGAATCACCGACTCGAGGAAGAAGGAAGCCGCAGAACTCAGCCTTTGGGCCGCGGGCCTCCGTGTGGGACCCGGAAGGGACGGGGGAGGCACCCAGAGCAGCGGGAGGGAGGACGTGAGCCACTTCCGCCAGGGTTGGGAGGAGCAGGAGCAGACGGGAGGGACGCCCCGGCCCACGTCCATCCGGAAGCAGACAAAGCAGGAGGCTCCTCCGGGCTGCAGAATCCCCGTCGCTTCTTGTCTAGCAGGAGGTCAGGAGCTCTGTGGTGACACCCGGTGCGAGTCTTCCGTCTTCTTCACACGGAAGCCATCTTGGGGCCAGCCGTCCCCTTTATTTCTTGTCCAAGACAAGCAGCAGCGAGGCGAAAGAGCAGAACCTTCTTTTCCGTTTCTTCCCTGTCCACCAAGACTCAAAGAAAGGTTTCTAGTTGGATGAACGTCTGAAACCAGCCCTGGAAGATGCCGTTTTTCTCGAGACGTGCTTTCACAAAGAAGTCATTAAAACGGCGCGTCTGGGAGAAAGACACAGCCGCGCACCTCCCACCTCTCTCGTGCCCCGGCTGGCTACAGGACAGACTTGTGAGGCCCGTCCGTGCCTTGGCAGGCCAGTGTGGCCTCCCCAAGGGGAAGCACTTGTCCTGGGCAGGGGGAGGTCCATGCTGAAGTCCGCCGGATTTGTGATTTGAGTTCAGGGTTGAATTTGTAAAGAAAAAAAAAAAGACTGTCCTGGCATATTTCTCTCTGAAGGAGGGGCAACATGATTCACCGCGCAACGGTGCCAGGCTGCACGGCCTTCCGGGACCATCTGAGTCCTGCAGTCGCCTCCCGGAATCGCGCCAGCTGCCTTCGTTCTGCCCGCCGAGAAGCAGCCAATCTGTACTGGCTTGAAGGCAGCCGGTCCATAAATTCGTCCCAGGATGGGCCCCCGGCCCAGAGCAGGGCCTACACATTTCTGTCTTACCCTCCCCAGCAGCCCTACAGAGAACTCCCCCCGGGGGCACCGATACCTTTTTCAAGGAGTTTGCCCTGGAAGACACAGAGGTTTTCTCCGCCGCAGTGCTGCTGATAAATTTTGATCTCGTCTCTAGAATTGATGTCGTCATGATTCAGGTGTACTCGCTTCCCCCAATAGATCATGGTGATGAAGGCATTACTGTGCAGGGGGGATTTGTGAAATCTTCCTGAATCCTGGAATGCATAAAGAAAGCACTTGTGAGCCACCCAGAAAGACAACGGGAACCCGAAGCTCTCTCTGGAAGTCTTGGGTGCAGCCAAAGAAAAGCTACTCTTTAAGCCGCCTTCACCCCAAGAGAAGCCCCTTTTGGAGAAAAGTCGTCAATGGCATTTGTTTTGGCAGAATGAACTCTTGGAACAACAACACCCAGTAGATGGTCCTCTGTGAGCTGTGGTCTGGACTACCTCGGAAGTCCCTTCCCACTTCCCGGTCCTTGATTCTGTCATCTGGGGGATGAAGGAGGGGAGGGCACCTGGTCCTGGGCCTCACTTGGCCCAGGGCTTCCAAGGGATAGGGACGAAGGAAGAGACCAATCCAGGCCTGACGGCCATCTACAAAGGCACCGAGCCAGCTACCACTGGGTGAACTCTAGAGTGTGAGGTGCCAACTGCAAGAGATTATGAGGGAGATTTACGTCTTCCCAGACCAAAGAGGGTCTCGGTGGTGGGCCATCGCTCAGGGTCAATCATGGAGGCACGGCTGGGTGGGAACACGTGAGGAAAGAGTGACCCCCCCCCACCAGAAGGACAGAAGGAAATCAGCCTGTACTGTACATCCGGCACTGTCCTAAGTGCTGAAAGTAGGAAGCGCAGTTCCTGTGCCTCAAGAAGCTTCTGTTGGATGGGGAAGACCCACACTTGGATGGACGGAGATGGGGAGGCAAGGCATTGTGGGAAAATCTGAGAGGGAGCATTTTCCATTCAAGAAAGGGCTGGCTTTCCATGCTCACCAAGGCTCAGGCCCTGGGCTGTCTGGGGATCCAGAGACAAGCTTACTCATGAATGTGCCAAAGGGAGGCTGGGCGGGGAGGAAGGAATAAAGATATATTGTACATTTTCCATAACATTGTATATCATTCAAAGTGGTTCTCTTTCTACTCATTCTGAAATCTGTGGATAGGTGGTGCTTGGTGTCTCCCTGTGGTAGAAGAGGGATCGTTTTACTGGCCACCTTTGCCCTTTGCACCCACACAAATACCTGGAGGACTGATTTCAAAGTAAATGAAGAAGACCCCCAGCCCTGAGCATGAACATACGGGAAGTCCCCCAGGATGAGCAGGCACGGATCAGCATTGTTTTAGGGACCATCCAAATCGGTGAGGTCACGAGTCCCCTGGACTTCAGTGTCTGGTGAGGATTATGGGAACGGTCCACTGTCCATGGGGTGGAGTGCCCAGGGACTAACAGCCATGTCAAAGGGATAAGGAATAAGAGTTCATGGAACGTCTCCAGTTGACCAGCTCTGGGCTAAAGGCTTTCACAAATATTGGCTCATTTGAGCCTCCATAAGGGAGCTCGGATGACTCCTACGATGAGCCTAAAAGACACTTTCCTAAGCATGATCTCCACTTCATTTTTCATTCCTTCACTCATTCCCTTATTTTTCATTCCTTCACTCATTTATTTCACTCATTCATTCATATTCGAATTTGAAAAGTGTGTGTAGTCGATTCCTTAGGACATGAAGACAAGAGGAGAAATGAAAGGGGGGATGTGTATACAACCGGGAGGAAGGAGAGCTAGATATGAAGAGAGGCAGCAAAGCCCGACTAGCTCCTAAATAGGGGTACAAAGCTGAGCATTTTATGTACCAGAGCAATGGAGCTGAACTGACTTTATTTTAACAAAGTTTAACAAAATTTGAAAATAATAATAGATGCATCCCAAACTGCAAATAAATCGAATAGTCCTTGGGACGTGCCTCGGGGGCCTTATCTCAGATTTTAGCAGCCTTCTGAAAGGAGGGGAACAAAGGCGATGACCCAGGGCAAGGGCAGATAGTCTGTCTTCATAGTGCACTTCACTTCCCTTAGGCACAATCAGGGGAAAAGAAATGGGACCTGCCTGGAGCACACACACTAGGGCTGAAAACTGTACCCAGGAACATGATCCAGACCCTAAAATTCCAGTAAGACGGGCTGGAAGAGCCCAAGCGGGGGGGCTAACTGTCATCAGGGTCAATGTCCAGGGAGCCACAGGACATGGCCTGAAACCAAGGGCTAAGCAGCTCCACTATCTGCACAGGCCTCAGTCAGTATGTCTGCTGACATTCACCTCTGATGGATGCTTTTGTACATGTGTGCAGTAGGAGAGAGGGGGCCCAGGATGGGGAGGGGGCAGGGCCCCCATGCAAAACGGCGAGCATGAAGCTGGCCTCAGCAAAGTCTAGTCTACGAGTGCCTAAGAGGACATCTGCATCCCAGCTTGCAATAAGGAGAAGAGCTCCCAGATCATCTGGTCTAAGCCATTCATTTGCACAGGAGGAACCTGGGGACCCTGGAGAGACAGTGAGCCTAGACCAAGGTCAAAGAGGCCATACGTGGTTGAGTCAGGATTTGAACCCAGGTCTTCTGACACAACCTTCAACATTTTATCTCCCTGTAAAAGGAATAGTCAGCAAGTATTTATTAAGCACCTTCCCTATGTGTCAGGCTCTGGGCTAAGTGCTACCAAGACCAACAAGGGCAAAAACCTGACTCCTGGCCTCCAGAAACTCACATTTTAATGTGGAGACCACTGACAAGAGCAATGTGTCTCTACAAGACACATCCAGCACAAGCCTGGGGTGATTCTCAAAGGCAAGTGGAGGCCTTGCTCACTGCCTCCTTTTCAGACTAATAGCTCCCGTTCAGTCAGGACCCTGGGAGCACGAATACATGACAGACGAGCGGACAAAACGGACCACTTCAGCGTCACAGGATCCTGGGTCCAGAAGGGCCGGTAGAGAACTGCAGGGCCGCCACCCTCTCGTTCATTACTGAAGAACCTGAGATGATGCGCTCAGGATCACTGGAAGAACTCGGGCAGAGCCAGGGCCACAAGCCCACTCCGGAGTCCTTGGACCCCAAATGTGTCTCGGGGAAAGCTGGACACAGGCAGGAACCATGACGGAAACACGATCAGAGACTAGCTGGCTACTTGGTCCTCTCCTGATAGTTAGTGTCCCAGCTGGACACCAATAGCCACAAGACACATTTAAAATTGGCCGCTCCTGAGCCGAGCCCTGATCTGAGAGACCCCTGAGCTTGGGCGGAAGAGCCCAGAGTCCTGGGGAGATAAAGGCCACTTTCCCCAAAGCATTCTCTGGTTCAACAGGTGTCCTAGTGCTTTAAAGCCAAATTCTCAAATAGGAGGCATCCAGACTACCGAATGCAAAGTTCCTAAAAACTCTGTTGATCTTCTGGAATAGTGTGTGTATCCGCACACCATGGCAGAGGAGAGGGATTGTTGGACTTGTGATCAGCAAATCTTGGGTTTCGAAACTCCCCTCCGGTACCCTGGGCAAAGGAGAGTTCCTTCACATCACTGAGCCCCTTTCTTTACCTCCAAATTAAGTGAAATAACCTCTTTTGTCCATACTTCCTAGGGGCGTTGTAATGATCCAGGGAGACAATATAGCTAAAGTGCTTTGCAAACCCCAAAGAGTCATCTAAATAGCAGGAAGAAGAATGAGAAAGGAGAAAAAGAAGTCAAAATGTGGAAGAGGAGGAGGAGGAGGAGGGCAGGGAGCAAAGGATGGAGCTGGAGGGGAGAGAAGGGAGAGGAAGAGGAGGAGGGGGAAGCCACTGCTCAAACCCCCCTAAGGCATCCGCCTGTCTAATCTACTGAGATGCTCCTCAAATTCTCCGGTTTTCCATGGGAGAAATCCCAGCAGACACAGCTGTTCATTCAGTAAGCAGTTGGAGTCCTCCGTACTCTGGGAACTTCGGGACAATTAAACTGAGCGGAAAGGTCACCGGGCTTCTAGCAAACTGCGCCTATAGAAGGCTGCCTGCCTTTTAAGCTCATTTCTGCCTCCAGCTGTCGAGGGGCCAAGTCTAACAGGTGTCATTAATACCACCAAGAACAGAAGGGGAGACTCTCCAAGAGGAAGAATCTGGCTGGACTCATTAAAAACAAACTTTTCTGTTTTCTTCCAAGAAAGAAAGCAGAAGCTTCTGACACCCCAGCTCGCAAGACAGGAGGCGCGCAGAGGCCTGCTTCACTTGGGAGAGGGGCGGAAGGCTGGCTCACAGTTCTCTTACCGAAACGCCCAATTGGCTCTCCAAGTGGCTGGATTTCTGCTGCACAACATTTAGGAAACGCCTCCCGCGTCTCGCACTGCCCACTGCAGGGCGTGACCCCCCCCCCTTCCTCCCTGTGCCCTTGCGCGAGCTGGTCCTACCACCCGAAAATGTGCAAACAAATTGGTTGAGTAATTACCCTGTGAGGATCCGGGAGGGTTGGTGCTGTGGTGGGGCGGGTTCTTCTCCTCCATGCCTCAATGCGACTTTTGTTAATCATCTTTTCATTTCTCGGGGACGGTGGTGGAGGCACAGGCATCAAATACTCATTAATAATGGGCAACTGATATGGAGAGACTCCGTGGGAATGCTCTGCAGTATTTCTGTACCTTTCGCCCTGGAATCACAGGTCTTGGCGTTAGAACTCATTTAACAGCATTAGAACGCGCTTAGTACAAAGGAGAACAAAATCCTCTGGACTTACTGGTTCCCCTAGATGAGCAGAGCCGGCACTGAGGGACAGTGCTGCAGACACCATCATCCCCCGTCTGCCTGCCAGGCAAACGACGCCCACACACGAGTACCTCCCAGGACCCCAAAGGAGACGATGCATGTACAAGCATTGCGTGACTTCAAAATGCTCCACCAGAGCGAGGGGTTCTGGGAGGGACGGCACGGCCTGATTTTCTGCATTTTCCACCAACACACAGATTCTGTGATGGTGGGTTACCTAACTGGATCAGGGTTGCTGCTGCTCATGGAGGACCCGTCGCTGCCTCACAATCAGGGAAACTCATTGTCTCTCCTCTTAGTGTAAAAGAAAGTGTGGAAGAAAACCAAGCGTCCGTGTCCACACTTTCTGGGCAATAAGACAATTAAGAACTACTTCCTGGGACAGAGACAAGGAAACAGTCAAGCCAAGTGGGCCTCAGTTTCCTCTTTTGTAACATGAGAGAGTTGGACTGTATGATGCCTGAGGGTCCCTTCTACCTCTAGATTGTGCAGTAGAACCTAGAGTTGGAGAATCACAGATGAGGAAACTGAGGCCGAGGCCGAGGATAGAACCCTTGTCCATATGGCTAGCCAATATCTGAGGCCATGGTGGAAACCAGACCTCCTACTCTATTCACTGCACCACCAGTTGATCATGCTCACTGCTCATGATTGTCAATGGCAAGGCTTAAACCGAGCACACCGGAAAACCATGTTAGTCTCTAAATGGAAAATTTTGTGGAATAAGATGTGCGCGGGGCAGTGCTTCACGCGGGAGGACTGCCTGGGATGATAAAATGACAATGACCTTCACTTCCACATGACTACAGGATTTACTGATGCTCATGTGGACACTAACCTGCTTGTTTTCTGCCCATAAAAAGAGAAGATTTATTCCTAATCCTGTATCGTTTTTATTTCTAAAGAATGCTTTGACTGCAGTGATGAATTTCTAAGAGGGCCGGGAACGTCCTATTTTTAAAGCCTTTCTCCTCGTTCCTTTGACCTGACAATCCTAGGAATGGCCCCATATACCCTGCCCCAAATTGGAAGAATGAAGATGATCGGCTCCATCTTGTCTAGAAAACAAAAACTAGGTTAGGCCAAGTATGTCGGAAGGAAGCACGGCAATGCCCTTGATTCCCCCTCGCCACTGAGCCAAATGGGGGAACGTCAGTCTTGGCCAGACCTAAGTCGATCTCTTCGTCTAGATTAGCAAGGATATTGGGATCCCGTGGTCAGGCCCAGGCTTCCCAACGTCATGAGAGGGTCGTGGAGGACGTGGGAAACATCCCCTCATCCCCCTCATCAGCTATCCATCAATTAGAAATGTCTGGGGCCGTGGGGGGAGGACTTAGCGGGGAGCTTCTGAAATTGTATTTAATGATTCAAGATGCTGAGGGTGTATCTTTGTCTCTGATCATCGAGAGAGACCAGGGACCCATTAACTTATTGATTACTGCTAGCCTGAGCAATAAGTTGATGGAATGTCTACCCATCATATCATGATACTCCTGTCAACTGCAGTCATTTATTTGGGGGATTTAATAGTCCCCGAATGCAATTAAATCTCCAACAGCTGGCATTTTCTAGCAGGGACCCAAAGTCACTCAGTATTTCAGTTGGAGGCAATACGCCTTTTATCATTTTAGGGGACTTCATGTCCCAACATGCCAGCTCGGGGAAACCTGGCCAGAACTCAAGAGCTGCCAGGCTGTCCCGTCATCCTCAGATCTTAACTGAGCATGTTTGTCCTTCCCAACAGAAACCCCTCACTAATGAAGATGCCAGTTAGTCTTCCCTCTTTGGGGACCTTGACTTCATGCTTCCACGAGCTCCTCCTAAACTTACTAAAACAGAATGACTGTCTCCTAAAATGGATGAAATCTATCTCACGCATGACGTAACTCCACGAAGGCACCAAAAGCCCAGAATCAGGGGCGATTCATGGAGCCCTTTGCCAACAGGAAAAGACATGCTAAATGCATTTCATCTATTTGAGGGCATTTTCATGTCCTCGCTTTGGGGGATCTGTAATCCCCTCCCGGATCCTGAGCAGAGCTAATGGGGCTTGTCTGCAGAGCCAGAGAGGGGGCGGCCAAAGGAAACTGCAGTGACTGGGGATAACTCAGGCTCCAGGAGTCCCCTCATCCTGCTCTGAGGGGCTGGCCACAGCCACCAGCGCTTAGAGGGTGCGAGGCCAGTGAGTTACCATCATGGGGGCAGGGGAGCCCTTCTGTCTTCTCTTGAGCACCCCCCAGGTCCCAAGGGCAGCCTCCCACCCCCAACCATGAGGCCAGCACTCTAGCATTTACCAAAGGCTGGTCCTGATGGACCACTTCATCCAACACAGCTGTTTGTTTGCACCTCTCCCCCTGTCTGTGAGGGGCCACATCCAGGGGACCGAACAGGCGGGGAAATGGGCATGTGGGGAACTCTCCTGAGTCCAGAGCCATGCCTGGGGTGGGGGTCTCCCCGGGGGTTATTATTGCACTCTGGTGCTAGCACAGATGTATGTTTAGCCTCTCAGTTCTAAGGAAAGCATTACCCCAGCGTGTTTGTCCTTTCTATGAAGGATCCACTCATTGTTGTGGAGGGAGGACTCAAAGGCAAAGGCAAAGGCAAAGGAGGGGACTGGAGGCTCACAGCTGACTGTTCTGAGTGGATCTACATGCCCTATGAAGAGAGAAAGAGAGATAGAGACAGAGAGAAGGAGGCAGGAGGCAGAAGGGGCAGAAAGCAAGACAGAAACAGAACCAGACAGAGAACCAGACAGGGAAAGCCAGACAGAGAGCCAGAGACAGATAGAGAGGGACAAAAAGGGATAGAGGCAGAGAGGAGGGAGGAGGGGGAGAGAGGTAGAGAGAGGGACAGAGGGAGGAAGGGAAGAGCAGCCCTTGGAACAATACCCAGCACTTCTGCCCAACAAGGAATGTGTAAACAAATGGATGCAAAATGCTCCAGGTCTCAGCAGGGCCGAGTTAAATGGGATCTCTACTTTAAAGAAATCCTTTCTCATTTTCTTTGGGTTTAGGCCTTCAGATGCCCCCCCCAAGTCTGGACAGATCTCAGGACTCTGTCCTCAGGCTTCTTCATTTCTCTGTCTCTCTTTTCTCACCCCTTTTTCTTTCTTTCCCTCTCCCCATCTTTGTCTCTGTGTCTCTGCCTCTGCTCTGTCCTTTGCCTCTGCCTTTTTCTCTCTTCTCTCTGTCTCTGGCTTTCTCTCTCATACCTTATCAGGTCCCATACCTCACCTCCTCTCTCCATTCCTTTGCTCGGTGCCTCCCATAACTATGTGGTGCTTCCTTATTTGTGCCTCTGGGAGCCTCTACCTACCTCTCCTCAGCTCAAGATGAGCTCCTAGAAGAGACCGTTTGGGGTTCCCCCTCTTCGTGCATGTCCTGCCCACATCACATCCTACTTATTTCATCTATGGACATGTGGAACCACCAGCAGCCACAAGCCTTACCACCACCACCTGACTGAGGTTGCAAGCCCCTCGAGGACAGGAACTGTTTCAATCTAAATCACTGGCTTTGGAGACAGGAAGGTCTGTGTTTGAATCCTGCCTCAGACACTAACTGTGTGTGCTTGGAAAAATTCCTTAACTTCTCTCATTCACATTTTTGCTCACCTACAAAATGGGGGTAATAATAGCTCCTAAGTCACAAGGTTGCTGTGAAGATGGAATGAGATACTATATGGAAAACATCTGAGAAAACCTTAAAAAAACTATGCAAATGTGTTAGTTATGGCCATCCTCCTCTCCTCCTCCTCCTCCTCCTCCTCCTCCTCCTCCTCCATGGCACCTAACTCAGAGACCAGCATACAATTGGTACTTAATAACTGCTCATCAAGTTGAAGTCCGAAGGATTATTATTTCAATAACTCAAAAAAAAAAAAAAGGATTTCCATTGCTGGGGAGCTTCCCTCAGACCGACAGTAATCATACTAAATTAGGTGAAATCTGTTATTTTTAAAGGTTCCCAAGACTCTGCAAATGCTTTCCAAAGCATCATGAAATATTCCTCAAAGAAGTTCTCTCACCCCATTGGGAAATCGCCCTTCCGTCTCTGTCAGGGAAGGCTTTGACCTAGACATTGGAGCTGGCTTCAGCGTGACTCCCGTCGTGGTATGAGCGAGGAGAGGTTGTAGCCGGCTTGGCCGTTGTTGTACATGCTGCATGTTTCCTGGGGCGGTACTTGGTCTTCCTGGGACAGTATTTGGCCTAGGGAGAGCCTAGACAATCAGGGGGGAAAATGTAGCTTAAATAAGTATCTAGAGACAGTTCCAAAACCAATTAACAGTCCAACAAATTTGCCTATGGCAATTACAGTTGTCTTTTTTCTTAACTGAACAGATTAGACTTTAATTATATTCTTCCATTACACATACCCCTGTGACCCAAAGTATTTGTTCAAAGAGTCACTGTTGAAGTCTTCTGCATAAGCAGATACAACCATTAAATGGGACTCTGAACAATGGGGATGCTCTCAGGTACCCTTCAGTATTTTTACTCACACCGTAAACCCAGCAACAACATCTAAACTTGGCTGGGCCCAGGGTGGCTGAGAGCAGCCCTCAATAAACGTCGAAGAGCTGCATGTCCATATTTCAGACCCAAAGGGAGTGTCCAGGAACGGATCCTTCTCTGCTACAATGTCATCAACGTGACGGATTCCAGGGGACTCGAGCTCATAAATCAGTCCAGGATCGTAGTCATGGCCAAGTCTGGGTCTCAATAAAAGCAGGAGTCACAGAATTGCAGAATCAGACTCTCTACCATATGCCTGGCCAGTGGTCATCCAGCTTTTGCTAACGCCATTCTAGCCCTTCATCTCCTCGACAGCCTTTCAGCCTCTTGAAGAGAAATCGTTCCGGTCTATGCCCTCCTGAGGTTCTCTTCTTCTGCCTAAAAATCTTCACTCCTTTGTAATGCACCTATTTGGTCGACTTCAGCAATTAAGACATCCTTTAGAACATGCAAAAAGGGCAAGTCTTGGTAAGACTCGGGTCAAAATCCATTGACATTCTGCACACAGGCTAGCGGGTGGCACGGGGGACCGCAGTGGTGGGACAGAGCAGCTGCCTGGCGGGGCTACAGTGAGGCTCCGCTGAGAACCCGTCTGCGGAGCACCGAGCGCAATGCCTGGCACACGGCGGGCCCTGGACGAGTGCTGCCCCTTGTTCCTACCGCTGCGGCTACTGCCTGGCACAGAGTGGGCTCTAGACAATGCTTCCTACTATGATTGTTATTCCCGATCCTTAGTTCAGCTCCCGACCCCTAATAGGGTCCATCCCAATTCTGGACAGTCCTAGCGTTAGCGTTAAAGCAATGCCTGGCCCACACTGTCCTTATCGTCGGCATCTCACAGGGCCTGGCTGGAAGGAGGACTCTGCAAAGGCCATTGTTGGCATCGTGACTACTCTCGGCACAGTACTGGGAACAGAACCGGCACTCCACATCTAGGCACGGCCGTGCTCGCTGTGATCGTCGCCAACGTTCTCTTCGAAAGCTCAGTCCCCAACAATGGTAACTTCAGAGGGGCGGTCGCAGGTGTGGAAGGAGGCACCCATACACTGTCGGCCAGTATGAAAACTAACGGAGTGCCCTGGGCGTCAGAGAGGACCCTTGGAGAGGGAAGAGCCGAGGGGAGAGACCCGTTAAGTGAGGATGATGTCAGCAACAGAGATGTAAATATGGGTGTGTGTTACATGATGAAAAGATTTTCCAAAAAGCAAAAAAAAAATAAAAATAACTAAGGGCTGACAGTATTTTCAGAGTAGTACAGGGCAGAGTGGGGAACAACCACGCTGTCTCTTTTAAGTGGTGTCTGGGTGTGTGTGTGGGGTCTCTGTGGGGAGGGGCACAGATGGGCAGATTATTGAATAAAAATGAGGGTATGGTGGCCAGGTACCACTTTTAGAAGTGGGGTGGCCATGAATGATGACTTACAAAAGTGAGCGAGGTGTTTACAGTGGTTTGAAAGCTGGTCCTGGAAAATCCAGATTTTCAGCAAGTTATTTATCTCAGATTTCACTTCTGTAAAAATGGGGATAATGGCATCTACCTCCCAAGGTCACTGTGAAGATCAGATGAGATAAGATTTGTATAGATCAGAGCACATAATAGGCACAATGAAAATGCCAGCTCTCACTATAAAGATGCCACAGAAATTTGGGATCCACATTGTCTTAAGCACATATCTTATAGACCAGTGATTCCCAAAGTGGGCGCCACCGCCCCCTGGTGGGTGCTGCAGTGATCCAGGAGAGCGGTGATGGCCACAGGGGCATTTATCTTTCCTATTGATTGCTATTAAAATTTTTAAAAAATGAATTTCCAGGGGGATAAGTAATATTTTTTTCTGGAAAGGGGGCAGGTGGCCAAAAAAGTTTGGGAACCACTGTTATAGACTGACAGTCCCTGAACTAAATTAAGTAATTATTGAACTTCTATGCTCTAAATAAACCATGGTTTTAAGTCCTAAAAAGGCAAAAAAGAGGTTCCCAAAATAATGTGGAGGTTCTTAACCATTTTCATATTATGGATCCCTATGGTAGTCCAGTGAGAGCCATGGACTACATAAATCTCTATTTTCATATTCATAAAACAAAATGTATAGGATTACAAAGGAAACTATAGTATTAGATTGAAATAAAGATGTAATTTTTTCACATCCAAATTCATAGATCCCCTGAAACCGATCCCAAGGGATCTACATATCAAAGTTAAGAACTTCTGAGAGGAAATAAGGCAGAAATCAATCAAACAAAACCTATTTATCAAGCTTCTATTCTAGTTCATCCAATGTGCTAGGCACTGGAGAAACAAATATAATGAATAAAAGGATCTTTCCTCATTATTCCTTCTGTTGATTTTAAGCAGTCCAGAACCCCTTTGCTGTAATATCCCCCCTCTAAAGTCTGTGATATTCCATGACTACTCTGAAGTCACCAAGGAAATGATCATAAAACATTCTACATGGAGTCTGGCAGAAAAGGGAGTGCTTGATGGAAAGCTGGACTGGCAGAGGTGCCATTTACAATTCAGAGGACCTGGAGCAATGGAGAAGGAAATCTAGAAAACTTTTGATGGAAGCAACCCCCAGAAATCCACCATGAACACAGTGTGCCTGGCTCTCCATACTGTCTGCCCTTCGACTGCATCTGGGACTCCTTCAGAGGGATGAACATGGTGGTCAGACCATGAGGCAGAGGGGATACTGATCTCTGCAAAGAAAAGCAGTCAGCCAGCCACAGAATAGTTGTGAACAAAGAGGACCGTTGTTGGTCATCCTTCATTTCGAAGAGGACCGGTGACATCATAGGGTGTCTTGACTTGTGTGTGAACTGGATTTAAGTGAAGCAGAGCTGCACAAAGTATTCAGCCTCCCTCTCTCCTCCTCTACAGTCATTAAAGTCCAGTGACAAGACAAAAAATCAGGATGATGGTGATGACTGGGATGTAGTGGATGACCTTGGCTTCTTCAATGGCTGATCAAGCTCTAAAGCATTCCACAGTTGCTGCTTCAGCCAACTTCATGACCTTTGGAACAAATGGTTTTCATCTGCCTATTGCACCAGGGGAATCTTCACGACATGCCGCCCCCACTCACTGATGGGCTTGAGGCTCATTGGCTATTGTCAACCTGTTTAAGCCTGTCTTCCGAGATGGCGATGTTGGGATATGGCCACTGGGCATGCTAGAGCTTCATAGAGCTCCAGTAAGAGTTGGTAGGCAGGTGGGCAGCAAAAGTAGTTTGAGAAGACTGAAAAGGGTTCTCAGGGCTTCGAGCCCTCACACCAGAGGTGCTAGTCCTTTCTCATGGGTCACCATCTGGAGCCACTTAAAGACTGTTGCACTTTAAAGAGTCCCTTTTCGCCATTATCTGGGCATAAACAGGGGCCTGACAACATGGCAGCACTGGAGAAACTACTCACAGAACACAAACTAAGGGAGATGATTGGAGATCTCTCAGCTCAGTTCAGCTGGTCATGCTTAGTAAAAAGGTCTGACAGGATGAATTTTCCCAAGTTCACTCTGTTCCACGAGTCTCCTCAACTTTAATGGGAATCACACAACTGAACCTTGATAGGCATTTAGGAGCAAGTGTAATAGTTCAGTTGGATATTTTGCCTTTTTTCCCTAGATTTTGCTTTCTAAAAACCATATAAAGAACTATAGAATCACAGATGTAGAGCTCTGGAAGGGACACTGAAAGGCTATGCGGGCCATCCTCTTCATTTTACAGAAGAAGAAATTGAAGTCCTGAGGGGTTAAGTGATTTATGCAGTATCACAGAGGCAATAAGAATTAAAGGCAAAAATTTAACCCAAGATTGCCCAAAACCGAAGGGTCTGGAGGTCAAACACAACTGGCCAGCAGCAGTGGATATTGGTTAGGTCACATCTAGAAAGTTCTGGTGCCATATTTTAGGACAGACATTACAAGCTAGAAACCTCTCAGAGGACAAGGTGCTGAAGACCAAGACAAAGATATGGGTTAGAAGGAATTGAGGATGTTGATCAAGAAGAAACAAAGACTCAAGAGAAACATGGTGGTTCTCTTCATGAGTTGGAAGGACTGTCCCTATGGAAGATGGATTTCATTTTTGTTTTGTCCCCAAAGGGCTGAACCAGGATCAATAAATGATTATAGTTAATTGCTGGGTTAACAAGCATTATTAAACACCTAATATGTGCTAAGCACTCTGATGAGCCCTAGAGGGGCAAAGCAAGGTCAGAATACTTCCTGCCCTCAGAGAGGTCACATTCTAATGAGGGAGACAACAATTAATAGCTAAGTATATAGAAGATATATACAAAGCAGAGAAGATATCTCAAGAAAGGGAACTATTGGCATCTGGGAGGGCCTGCTGCAGGAAGGAAGCCAGAGAAACTGAGGCAGAGGTGAGAAGAGAGAGCATTCAAGGCATGGGAGAAAGGAACTCAAGGGCAGGGAGGTGGGAGACAAGAGGTCACTGTAGTTGCCTCACAGAGGGCAGAGATGGGAGTGAGAAGACCAGAAGGGCAGGAAGTGGCCAAGCTGTGAGAATCTCTGTATTTCTCGAGGATTTTAGATTGGATCCTGGAAATAATATGAACTCAGTGTAATTTTCTGAGTGGGGTTGAGCAGATCTGCCCTCTAGAAATATTAACTTAGCAAGTGGCTGGAAGATAGACTGGAGAGAGGAGATACTGCAGCAGGGGTGGGTGGGGGAGAACCTGGAGAGGGGAAGATACCAGGGAGCCCAACTTGAAGGCTCCTGCAATAGCCTAGCTACGAGGGGAGGAGCCCATAGACACATGCACTAGGGGTGGGGAGGCTGGGAGAGAGATGGCGTGCAAGTTCCCCAGATCAGGCAAGCTGAGGGAGCTACATCTGGATTCAGCATAAAGAGTCTGTGCCTGGAGCCATCTGAAATGTGAAGGGGCTTCCCCTGAGCCCATCTGACACCCTGTGATGATTAGTAGAGGTCTGAGAAATCAACTGAAATAAACTGAGGCACGCTGTGGACAAGCTAACTGCCAAGGCCCCTTTCCAACCTGACATTTCTTTTTTAATTTAATTTTAATTTTTAATCTTTATTTTGTTCAATAACAAATTTACCCTTAAGTTTTCCAAAGTTATATGATCCATGTGGCCTCCCTCCCCTCTTCCTCCCGGAGTTGACCAGCAGTTCCACTGGGTTATACATGTATTATCACACAAAATCTATTTCCATATGATTCATTTTTGTAAGAGAGTAACCTTGTAAAAGCCAAACCCTAAAGCATATCCCCAATAAACAAGTGATGGATCATATGTTTCCATCTGCATTCGTACTCCCACAGATCTTTGTCTGGAGGTGGAGAGAATTCCTCTTCCTACGTTCCCCCCCCAGGATGGCCCTGGGTCACTGTGCTGCTGTCAGTAGAATTTGATTTTTCCTCCCCAATATTTCAGTTATACAGTGTTCTCCAGGTTCTGCATATTTCACTCTGCATCATCCTGTTCCTCAGTCCTTATAGCACAACAGTATTCCATCACCATCCTATACCATTCCCCAATGTTTCCCATTCTTGGCCACCCCAAAAGAGCAGCTGAAAATATTTCTGTACCAACAGGTCCTTTCCCCTTTTATTCTCTCATCTCTTTGGGAGACAGCCTAGCAGTGGTCCTGCTGGATAAAAAGGTCTGCATTCTTTTATAGCCCTTTGGGCAGAATTCCAAATTGCCTTCCAGAATGCCAACCTGACATTTCTAAGCTCACAGCAACCCAGTGTTGGTGCTACAAGTCCTCACGGTCTGAGCTGCTATTTTCCCTAATTTTTATTTTCCAGTTCTTGCCACCTGGCAGTTCCCAGAGTGGGGCACCAACTGTTTTTCACCAAAAGTTCTGTTAAAAAACGGCAGGGCCTGGGAGTAGAGGGCAGTGGAAACATCATCTTTCAGGCGATTTCTCCCTTTCTGCTCTGCCCGTTCCAAAGGATGACCTCAAAGTCATGCCAGTTTAGCGGGGTGAGAATGGGTCATTTCTGCTGCTCTAGTGGACAGGTACAGGCTCAGCAAACACACCCAGACCTGGCTGGCCCAGAAAGAAGCTAAAGAGGAGAGACCTTGGGTTTTAGGATGTCCCTGGCTCTTCCCGAAGAGCCACTGCTCAATTGTCTGTCATGTCCGACTCTTCATGACCCCATTGGGGGTTCTCTTGGCCATTTCCTTCCTCCAGCTCATTTGACAGAGGAGAAAACAGAGGCAAACACAGGGTTAAGTGACTCACTGTGGGGTTCGCACAGGTAGGAAGCACCTGAGGCCAGATTTGAATGCAGATTCTTCCTGATTGCAGGCCTGGTGCTCTAACCACTGTACCACTAGATGATCTCTGGGCACCAGGGGCCAGAATGTTCCCCTTCCTCTATAAACACTGCTTAAACCCAAAAGTCCCTGCAATGAGGAAACAGACTCTCACATTTCCCAGCATAATACAAAAGATGAGCCCGTGACCCAGCCAGCTGGCATTCGGCACACCAATGTGGGCAAAGATGTCGCAATTCTAGTAGACACACGTTCCTTGGGCTAAGGCAGCCTTGGCTACCTCTAAGCAACTAACGACTTAGCTAAGGAAGGAGACAAAGCACCAAGGCGCTCCGCTCCTCCCCTTTCGATCCGCATCCCCGTTACCCCATGACACCCCAACTCTCCTACAGAGCTGTTGGGCCAGGCCGTATCGGGGCTCCAGACAATGGTGAGCCTCTAAGCCAGTGATGGGCAGCCTTGTGAGCTCGGTGTGTCAAAATGTGCCAAAAAACCGAGAAACTGAGAAACTGAGAAAAAAGACACAATTTATAGTGTAAATAACCAGAACGTATCACTGTAATCTAGACTGTATCTGATAAACCCAAACAGGTCAATGACTAGAGGTCGAACCTCATCTCGAGCGCACACAGGGTCTACACTCCACACAGCCGATGCTTCATGCTCGGCACGCGGCCCCGAACTCTGCCTGCGGCCGCTCCGCATGTCCTAAGCTGGCCATGGCCGCTCTAAATGCACCCAGCCGGCTCCAGCTCGGTCTATTTCCCCATGATCAGGCTTTGGGGTTTATCAGAGCCACCTCAAGAGAGTCCTGGCCAGGGAGCCCGGCGTGGCTCCCTCTTCCAGGGCCCTTGCCGCCGCCCAGGAACGGGGGCTTCAAGCCGAGAAGCCCGGGCCTTGCCGAGTGCTGAGCTCTCACTGGACAGCTGCCACACAGACTGGACCATCCACAAAAAGTGGCGACCAGCAGCCCTGATGCCACGTCCCCATACAGACCGAAGTACACATTCTTCCCACAGATTTTTCTCCAGCACGAGCAATATTTGTCTCATTTCACAACACGAAGGATAGGGAAATAAATATGTTTTAGAAGACAATAAATGCACAACACCTCTACCGTAGGACCTGCCTTCTTGGGGAGGAGGAAAGCGCCCGAACTCCCCCAATGGCTTCCTGCTGCCTGAATGACCTCGAGCCACCCATAGTCTTACTGCCTGCTCATTTTTCTCGTCTGTATGACGGGGGCCCAAACTCAACGAGTTCTAAGCGGACGCCCAGCTTCCAGGGCTCGCTGCCTAGGAAAACAAAGGTTCTGGGGCTCTCCTAAGCCCTGCACCAGGACATCCTCCTTCATCCTCGACCGAGACTGCTCTCTTCCAAGTTACCAATCTTGTATGAAAGTGAAAATCAAAGGACCCTGCTCGGGCTTCCTTCTCTCTTAGACCTCTCGGCAGTCTTGGAAGCTGTTGCTCACGGTTTCCTCTCAGTGGGTTGTTGAGACGTGCCTTTCTCCACCTGTCTAATCACTCCATCCCATGTCCTCTGCAGGTTTTCTATGCATGTCACTCTCCCTTACTGCCAGTGTCCCCCAAGGTTCTGCTTGGGCTGTATTTTCCCTCAGTGGCCTCCCCATGGGTCCGGTGAGTTTCTCTACGCTGACCACTTTATCCAGCCCTAGTCTGTCTCCTGAGCTCCAGGCTCACCTCACCAACTGGAACCATCTGGACATTTTTAGACATCTGGAACCAGATCTCCTGTAGACACCTGAAACTCCCCTTTCCTCCCCCCACCCAATACAGAACTCATCACCTTATTCTCAAACCCTCTTCCTGTCGAGAGTCCTGCTTCTGACTCCTCATCTGCACTCATCCCGCACGTCTGCTCTGTTCCTAATTCTTGTCCTTTCTCCTTTCACAAAATATCGTCTAGGTCTTCCATCCACTCCCTCAGCTATTCCTCTAAGTCAGGCCCCCAAAGCCTCCCTTCTGGATCATTACAGTAGCCTTCTTTGGTTTAAGTTGCTCTCCAGTCCAATCTGTCCTCCCCTTAGCTCTCGAAGGGAGCTTCCTGAAGCACCCAGCCAGAAGCAGGACCTCATATGTGTAAATGCTTTGTGAATATTCCTAGAGGATAATATTGGATACAGAACAAAGCTGGTGCTTCCAAGATGTTTTCAATAAGAGTAACGACCAAGTCTTTTAGCTGCAAACCAAGCCCAGCCATCCAGAACCTTCTTCCCCGGCTATCCTCCCAGGAGAAGCACAAAAAGGAGTCTAGAAATGACCCAAGGGCTCGGGCTTACTTTTTTATTCAACAAGCATCTATTGAGAATCCAAGATCTGTCTAACACTGTGCTGGGTTACTAGATAAGAAACAAGCCAAATACATGTATAGATTGATGTATGTTTATGTATATATACAATATGTGTGTGTAAATATATAACATACATATATATTTTATCTCTATGTGACTTATTCTGTCTCAGAAGGGCAATAGCAGAAGAAAGAGATGATGGCAGCAGATTGCAGAGAGCACAGCAGATGTTATTAGTTATGAAGTCTCAGATTTGTCTGTTTTGTTTCTGTTTTTAACAAAAAACAATCCTGAAGAACAGCTGCCTAGATATGGAATTTCATTTCATAACCAACTTGGCTACAGCAATAACCCAGAACATGGTAAAAACCAATTAGAATTACGAATCAATCCGTCTCTGATTCTTCAGTTTCATTTTTATGGGTCAAATTCTATCTGCCAGATGATAGTGATGTATGTAGGGAGCCTGTCATTAAAACTCTGGAGCTGGTATTATCCTCAAGCACTGCTTTCGTGCCACAGACTTTTAACTACCGTCGGCAGGGTTCTAGGTGATCAATATGAAGGCATAATATACGCATCTGTTTAGATGAGTGTAAACAGACTTACAGCCATTCTAGACAGGCAGAGGTAAATCTATGTATTCTGTTACCTTGCAGTGTAAATAGAGATGCATGAGTTATGCGCCAAATGGATGGGATGGCCTGGCCAATGGGAAGGGCCCACACACTCAGTTCCAGGACAAGTAGCCAAGCAGAAGCTCTATGGGATTCTGGTTCTGACTGACGAACTGGTTCTATTTGCAGGCAAAAAGGCTTCCGATTGGCTTTGGAGCTGGATAAACTGATGGTTAGGGGTGCTGAGCTGGAACTATGGGGAAACATAAAGGGAGTCACCCATCCACCACATCTCAGTCCCTGTCCTTTGTAGAGGTGAGGAGAAAGTTCTCTGAGGGAGTGAGAGGAAGAGTGAGGTAGGAGGGCCCTTCCTCTTCCTCCCTAACACCTTTCTCGGTGGCAAGGGCCAAAGAAGGTTATGGTTCATCCCTCATTTTCAGAGGACCAATGACATCACACGATGGTGTTTTTACTTGCGTGTGAGCTGGATCGAAGGAAGCAGAGTTGCACAAAGTCTTCAGCCTCACTCTGTCTTCCAGAGTCACTCAAGTTCAATGACAAGAGAGAATTCAAGGCCACTGGTGATGGCCCAGGATGCAGTGGATGACTTGGCATCTATGATGTTCAACCAAGCTCCAAGAGCTCCACGGTACCCACCTTCAAGGTAGCTGCCTTCATGGTTGTTGGAACCCTTTGCACTGGGGAACGTCTTCACATACTTGGGGTAGACATCCCCTCACTCACTGATGGGTTTCAGACCTATCAGCTAACTTCGACCTGGTTTAGACCATCTACTGAGACAGTTTATCAGACTGTGGCCACTGCGCTTTCTATAACTTCTTGGAGTCATAGTGAGAGTTGGGTGACAAGTGGACGCCAAAGGTGAATGACCGGTTCTGAAAAGCGCTCAGCAAATCCTCATTACAGAGATGCTAGGACTCCATGACAACCCATCCCCCAAGGAAGGCAGGAAAGGTAGTTTTGAAGGAAATGGAGGATGCTATGAAGTATGGGAAAATAGGCCTCTGGATCAGGAGTTATATATTTTCTTACTCATTTTTTCAGTAATAAAGTTTGGGATTTTCCCCTCAACATTTGGCATCGATTACTCTTTAAAATATCTTAAGAATCAATATTCCATTTTCCTTCAAAATTGTGTTTCCTCCAGCATAGATCTCCTTTAGGTACATTTGGCCTAGTCCAGCTGCTCTTCCCATGTCCATTTTCTTTAGTAGAATTAATTTTCCCTCATGTGGCACTCTCACCCAGCTTCTCCATGTGACTGTTCTATTGTCCCAGATGGAGGAAATGGTCTCTTGAAGAAATCTCAGACCTTTTCCATTTTTTCAGGCATTTGCTATCCCCTTTTTGATTTTATTTCTAAACAACTTCTGGTTGACCTAAACGAACTGATTCTTCCCCCCAAATCAACTTGTTTTCCGCCCCCTTAGTTCTTGCTGGCTGTTCAGTGAAATAATACTGACCATCATCTTCCAACAATTTTCCTCCCTTTGTCAATAGGCTTATATTATTATGAACTGGTGGTACCCTTGGCTGCCTCGTTTCTCATCTTGGCAAGGCAATCAAGTGCTTACTGTAAGAAGATTTTGAAACTCTTTTGATCTGTTGGATATGAGAACAATCATATTCAAGTAGGAAGTGGTAGGAATCTTTATCGATTCCTCCGTGCACGTGTGTGTGGGTGTGTGATCCATTTAGCAATTTTGAGCATCGCCAGTGGGCTTAAACAGGTGAAGATCCAGAAGCCACAACTGGATTCGTTCAATCTCATTTTCTCATTTGTATTATTTCTTCTAGTTTGGCTTTAACCTTGCTCTGATCTGTCAGTGGTTGGACTGTTTGCAAACAGCTGCTTTAGAAATGCCTGGCATGGGAAACCAGCATTAGCTGATGAGGCAACATTCTTGGTGGTCTCCATGTCCAGCAGCTCTCGGCTCTCCACTTGAGGAAAGTGTTTGTGAGAGAGGGGAGGGCCTGCGGTCTTGAAGCTCCTTCACTTCTCATTCCTAAGTACGTTATTCTTCTTAGCTCAACTCTACATTCTGGTCACAGCATGACAACTAATTAGAGTTCAACGTGCACATGTGAAGGGACGATTCCACGCCAGGAACTATGTCAGATACGGAGGATTCAAGGCTAAAGATGCTGAAGTGTAAATGAAAGCGCACACATGCACGATGGACACAGATGCCAGGTCATGTAGAGAAGAGATCAGGAATTACTCATTCTTCCTTTCCCCAGAGAAGTAAGGAGGGCACCCCCAAGGGAAGAAGGTTGTATACCCTGTTCAATACTCCGATACACCGTGACATGCTGCTTGGTTTGGCTTATTGGGCTATTTTTCACTTTGTTGCAAAGGAAGCCTCAAGGGTAAAGGAAATGAGCCTGTGGGGAAGTGTAGGTTCCAACAGGTCTGTGATGTCAAAGCACAAAAGGGATTTATTAATTAAAAGATCCTTAAACTATTTCATTTGGAGAGTCTTAATGAGTTTTTCATAAAGATTCTCTTCTTCATAATCTATGGTATATAATGGGATCAAACAATGGTAACCCTCAGCTTGGTGGGGGGTTTGGAGTGTGGGGTTCCTATTTTGTTTTTAAAATATGAGATGAGCAGATGTCCCGATAAATGGTTCTTTTTACCTCTGGGCACAAGAAAAAAATCATTTCCACCAACTCATAAAATACAGAATTTCAGAGTTGGAGGGGACCTTCGGGGCCTTCTAGTCCAGCTCGTTCAAGAGGAAGAGTCTTCTCTGCACTATATGGGGCACTTCATGATCTGGTCTTCTTGAAGAGACCCTGAAGGAGATGGACTCCACCAGACCTGATTCACAGGAAGGGGAACATTCTTTGGGAAACTGATGGTTAGGAAATTTTCCTACCATCAAGCCTCTACCTGCCTCTCTTCCCGGCTCCCATGGCCCCTGGTTCTGAGCCCTCTTGTAGGGTAGAACCCTTCATGCTTGAAGATGAGCTGCAGATTCCCCATTCAGTACTATCTTCGCCATGGGGTTTCTATCCTGACTTATGCCAACCGATCTGCGAATGACACCCCCTTTCTTGGTATTTATTCCTAAAAGGTGGTGCTTTAAAATGGAACATAATCCTTAAGACATGGCCAGATGAGGACAGAGCACAGGAGGATGGTCCATCCCTGGTTTTCCTCAAAGTCAGCAGCTAGGATCACACTGACCCCTTCGGGGCTGCCACCTGATTGTGAAATGGGCAGTCCACTGAAATGTTGGCGCCTTTTTGAAACAGGCCACTGGCTAGCCGTGCCTCTTGCCCAGTCTTGTACTGAAGACTCAATTTCAGGAGCCCCGGTTAAAGAATGGGAAATTTGCCATATTGAACTTCACCTTACCAGATTCAGCCCAGTGCTCTACGTCATCAAGAATGTCATCTAATACATTAGCTATCCTTCCTAGCTTTGTTAACACCTCCCAAAACCCTCCTCCCTTTATCCAGGACATTGATTAAAAGGAGTAAGAACACAGAGCCAAACGCAGAGCCCTAAGGCACTCCACTACTCTTTTAATCTGGCCATTCAACTCATCCAGAATCTGTCTAAGCAGGCTGGTGACACAGCAGCCCTGGAGTCAGGAAGACCTGAGTTTAAATCCAGCCTCAGACACTTATTAGTTGTGATCTAGCCGAGTCACTTGACCTATCTGCCTCTGTTTTCTCATCTATAGAATGGAAATAATAATACCTATTACCTCCCAGAGTTTTTGTGAGGAAAAATTAAGTTATTAGTAAATAGTTTTGCAAACTTTGAAGCGGAATGCAAATGCCAACAATTATCTAATCAGACCGTCATCTTGCCCACCACTCTTCTTCTCGTCCACAAGAAATTATTTATGAAACCTAACAATGTTTCATCTATGAAATCCTCCTGATCTACCCAGGTAAGTCATCAGAAATGGAAATCCAATGAACGGGGCAAGGTCTGCTCTTGTCCAAGTCCTGCTGGCTCTCTGAGAGCACCATGTCCTAGTCTAGATGCTCCTCAGCAAACTTCACTGATTTGGAGAATTTTGCCAGGAATGAAGTTAGACTCAGCACCCTTTAGTTTGCAAATTCTATTCCCTTTCTTTCCTGGAAAACTGGGACACCACGTGCCCTTCTCCACATCGGGGCTGCTCCTCTCCTCCTCCTGCATCCAGGTGGCCCCTGAATCACAACAGGTCAGAGGCCTCACTGTCACTCCTTAAGCATGCGAGGACCTGGGGCTGCTGACTTGAACTCAGCCTGGCCGACGACTGTCCTCCCTTCCTGCTGTCCTACTTCTCAAGGGCATCCAGAGCCTTTTAGCCATTTCCTATCCAAAGGCTAATCTCCTTGGGAGACCAGATGGGAGCAGAATGAGGAGTGGGCATCGCTTCTTTCACTCTGGTATCAATTATCATTATCCACCCAACTTGAGCACTGGTCTCAGCCCCTCTTATCTTCATCTTCTCTGGAACAGAACTACCAGGAGGGGAGAGACACCTTTGTCTTGTCCTTCACATCCCTCAGCCACCACAGCTAATTCACTTCACTCTTCAATCCAGTGACACAGCAACATGAACAAGACCCCTCCATCTCTCAGCTCCAGGCATCCTCTCTGGACATTCCCCCAGCAGTGCTTAGAATTCTCTCCCTCTTCTGTACTTGCCATGGACTTTCTTGGCTTCCTTCAAGTTCCAGCTAAAAGTCCAGCTTCTCCAGAAGCCTTCCTATTTGCTCTTAATTCTCGTGCCTCCATAGTTCTGTCCATTATTTCCTTTTGTAGCTGTGTATGTGCTTGTTTCCCCTATTAGAACAGACGCTTCTGGAAGGCAGGAGCTCTCTTTTGCCCCTTTTTTATATTCTGACACATAGCAGGCATTGAAGAAATGTTTGATTCATCTGCAGGTTTGGCACTGAGGACACTACTAGCCTGGCAGTATGCCACACTTGATTACATCGTCCCTATGGATCTTTTACAAATCTAAGCTAGCTGGTGAGTTCCCCGTGTTTCTGAATCATTCTCTTCAGACACCCCCACATTTTCCTCTAACCAAAATTGTTTCTCGGCATCTTCATGACGTCCTTCTCCCATCCCTCCTGGGGTGATTTGCCCTTGAATCCATGGGATCCTCCTTATCTTCCCTCTGTGGAGGATCTTAGGGGTCTGCTCCCCCCAATTACATGGAGCTCATCAGATCCCACCTGGCTCTCTTGGCCTCTATCACAGATGCTGCAAGGGGGCAGAGGCGAGAGGCACTTTCCTGCCAGTTTCCCATCATTCCCACCCCCTAGCACCCAATCAGGCTCTCCCCACTGGCAACATCTACAGGTATCATTTGTAACAAAAGTTTAGGATGGATAGGATCTTGTTTTCTCTATTCCACTTGTGGGTCACTAGATAAGGATCTCACATTGCAAGGAAAAACAGCTGAATTGATATTTATTAGACCCTAGGGATGTTTTGTTTTGAAATCCTTACCTTCCCTCTTGGAAGCAATACTAAGTATTGTTCTAAGGCAGAAGAGCAGTAAGGGCTGAGCAAGGAGGGTTAAGTGACTTCTCTGGCGATGAGGCCAGATTTGAACCCAGGACCTCCCATATCTCCAGGTCTGGCTCTCTATCCACTGAGCCTTTCCACTGTCCCTCCAAGGTTTATTTCCATTGTTGTAGGCTCCAAATCATGAACTCCCTGTAGTCATGCAGATGGAGCAATGGCTAGACTTAGAGGATTGCCTCAGGGCACTAGAAGTTAAATCCTTCTGGATCTACTTGGCCAGGTGGCACCAGAGCCCACGCAGGAGCCAGACCCTGCAAAATCTCTCCACCATACCAGGAGGCCTAGCTGTTCTGAGGATAGGAACCGGGACTAGACATGTAACTCTGAGCCCCTTGGGCAGCTAGGAGATCCATGGGCCAATACTTAAGGAAATTAATTCAGACCATTCACTGGAAGGTCAAAGGCTAAAGCAGAAGCTGAAATCCTTCGGCCACAGAATGAGAAGAAAGGACTCGCTGGAAAAGCCCCTGATGATGGGGAAGATGGGAGGCAAAAGGAGAAGGTGACGGCAGAGGATGAGATCGAGAGAGTGTCATGGAAGCAATGCCCGTGAGCTTGGACAGACTTTGGGAGACAGTGGGAGATCCAGGGGCCCAGCCTGCCATGGTCCATGGGCTCACCAAGAGTCAGACACGGCCAAGTGGCTGAAGAGCAACAAGATAATTTTACCAACACAGGTACTTCCGGGTGAGGAAATCCCGTCTACCAATATAGGTCGCCACCCTTCCTGCACCTTCAAGCCTTAGAAAGATATCAAGAGCCCTGGTGGAGATGTCAGTGGCTTTCCCAAGGTCCCCAGCCTGTAGTCAGAGGCAATCCTCGAACGTGGGATCCTCCTGCCTTCAAAGCCAGCTCTCTTTCCACTACAGCTGCTACCCCTCTTCGCATTAATGAATACAAATATCATATTATTATTAAAAGGGTGATGAATTCATTATTAAATTTAATCTTAGATTAACTGTACACCTTACAGAGAGCCCCCAAACTGCGTGACTCAGTCCCGTCAGCCCTCTTTTCTGTATGGTACTCCACCACTGCCTGCTTCAAGGGCAGAAGGAAGCTGCCCCAAACAGGAATGTTTTGCCTCTGTTTTTATTTCAGGGTTACAAGGGCCAAAGAAATCATCAACCAGTGGTCCGCCTCTTGGTGATCGCAGGATAGGGCCTGGGGCAGGAAGGAAACTTTGGGGCCATCTAGTCCACTCTCTTCATCTTACAGAAGAGGAGACTGAGGCCCAGGGAGGGTTAGGGACTTGTCCTAGGGCACATGAGCAAAAAGAGAGAGGTTGTTTTTGTAGCAGGGCTCTCTTATGGGAAGCCTTGGAGAACGGACATGATCTAGTATTGCTGGGACTCCACTCAAAGCCTTTCTAGCATGGGAAAACAAGCTGTCTGCGCTCCAGAGGATCACTTCCATACTGTCATGAAGCTTAAGAAGGGACTGTAGGGAACCCAGGACCAGATGGGAGAGGTGAAGACATGAAGAGAGCCCAGGGGCTTGCCCAGGGCTGCACGGGAAGGAAACCGCATCAGTGATTCGTACCTGAGACCTCGGACTCCCAAATGGGTTTCTTTCCATTCATGGTACCAACGTTCCCCCAAACCTTCTGATTATCTTTCTGAGTCACATTTGGGAATTCAGACTCACCAGTTTCAGAGTATTAGGATACATCTGATCAATCACCGCGCAGGATCCGTGGTTCCCTTTAGGGGCAACTGGAGGACGTGGAGATAACACAGGCATGTAATGATCCGCGGTCCTCCGTGAGCGTCCAACCTAGAAGAAGAGGGTGGCCCCGTGTAAACAGAGATGCCCCAAGCCTAGAGCGTGCCTCATCAAAGAGGGCAGCAATGTCCACGCTTTTTAAGAGATTTCATAGTTTCTTTAATTAGAATGATTATTCTACGAGCTCCCATTTCTCTTGTGTCTAAAGGTCCCCAAGTCCTTTGTAAATTCTCTCAGTTATCATGCTTGTGTTCCATCTTTTTAAGGGTGTCACTTCTGATGGCCATTAACCATCATTCTCCAAAAGGGAGAGACAACTAAAGAGAGTTCATAATTGACCTGATTCTGACTCACAAAGAACGACTTATGGCTTAAAGAGAAATCATGGAAACCCTACAAGGGATGGATGCTGAACTCCTAAGAGCTTGGGACAGCCCCCTGGGGGCAGGGGAGAGAGCTCAAAGGCACAAATCAGATGATCCCAGCCTCTTCTCTGGGCAGTGGTGAGCAGAGGGGGTGAGAAGATGGGGACTCTGAAAAGTGAATCCAAACCATCTCCAAAGGGTCTTCAGGAGCAGAGAGATCTAGCAACCAACATCTGGAGGAAGTCTCACGTAGATGTTGGCATCTGGACTGGGCTTCAAAGGAAGCAAAGAACTGTACCAGGGAGGGGGGAGGAGAGGATGAATTCCAGAGCAGAGAGGGGAAGGAGGATCATTGGTGCATGGATGCCCATATGGTGGAAGGAAAATCAATGAACCATGACAACTAATTAGGGATGGGGCGTGGGAAAGGGAAGAGCTAAAGACAACTCCTCCACCCACCGCTGTGGAAGTGGCCTCGTCTCCCAGCCTCGGTGCACCTCCTTTTTTCAGGTAAACCCAACCCCTCTACTTGAGCCACTGAGGCCAACGCTTCCTGTCTCCTCCATGGGTTTGCTCCATCCATCACTTCCTCATCTGTCTTCAACATCTATATCCTGGATCCTCTCTTTAGCTCTCCTCCACTGAGATATCTCCCCTCCATTTGGATGACTCAAAGATTCTATATTCTGCTTCTTTCTTTCCCAGGAGAGCTCTAGTCCTGCATCTCCAGTAGTAGGTAGATGGATCTGCTCTGTTAGCCCATTGGCACCTCAAAGGTAACTTCTGTATTTCTAATGATGGCACCACCATTGTTCCCATCACTCAGGTTTGCATTTACCTACAAGGGTCTTCATCTCCTCCCTTTCTCTCCTCCCCCAAATCCAATCATTTCCCAGGTCTTGCTATTCTACTTCCTCTATCTCTCCCAGACATCACTGTCTCTTCTCCTCATACACATAGATAGCTAGTTTACTCATCCTCAGAATCCACCACCAGGCTCTTCTTTCTCTCTCCTATCAACCACGCAGATACAAAAATGGACATTTCTCAATTTAGCAAGTGCCTGACCATGTTCCTTCTCTCATCTAGGAGTTTCAGTGGCAACTAACTGCCTTTAGGAGAACCCTACCCTCCTTTCAAGTCATAGATGAATACCACCCACCTCCTTTAAGATACCTTTCTTGACTTCCCCAATTGCTACTGACCAATTCCCCCCAACACTGAACATTCAGCAAAATGGCACAGTAATCAGATGGATCACTGGACCTAAAGTCAGGAAGACCTGAGTTCAAATCCAACTTTCATTCTCTTAAAAGAGCTGTGATAGGGGGAAGCTGGGTAGCTCAGTGGATTGAGAGCCAGGCCTAGAGATGGGAGGTCCTGGGTTCAAATCTGGCCTCAGACACTTCCCAACTGTGTGACCCTGGGCAAGTCACTTGACCCCCATTGCCTACCCTTACCACTCTTCTGCGTTGGAGCCAATACACAGTATTGACTCCAAGATGGAAGGTAAAGGTTAAAAAAAGAGCTATGATACACTGGGCAAGTTACTTAACCTCTGACTGCCTCAATTTCCTCAACTTAAAAAATTGGGAAAATATTCGCAACTTCCTACTATGGTGTGTTTTTTGCTTTGCAAATCTTAAGGTACTATATGAATGAAAATTAACCAGTCAATGAGCACTCATTAAGCCCCTACTGTTTTCCAGACACTATGTTAGGCAATAGGGAAAACCAAGTCAGAAATGAAATGTCTAGAGGGTGTTCTATTGCCTAGAGCACCAAGGCTTAAAGGCAGGAAGACTTGCATTCAAATCTAACCTCACAGATTCCTCCATCTGTGTGACTCTGGGCAAATCTCTTAACCAATGTGCACTTCAGTTTCCTGAACTGGAAAATGAGAATAATAATAGCACCTGTGGTGAACGCCAGGATCCCCCAATACACCCATAATTCCTAGAGACCCCACAGATCAAAGATTACATGAGGAATTCACCTTGCAGGGTTGCCAGTTAAACAAACATAGAATCCTCCACCTCTAAGCTTTCGATGTATTTACACTAGCCTTAAGATAAGGGTCTGAGCATGAGGGGATGCCTCGTGTTTACATCGCAAACCTCTCCAGGTTTCTCAAGATGGATAACATGATCAGGATGCCATAAAGGATGTGTGTTTGTGTTTGTTTAAGCCCCCAGACCCAAAGGCACCTGTTCTGTTCCCTATTCTCCCGACTGCCCCACTTGTTTGTTCTTATTGTTCATTCCCCTCCCCATCCTTCCCTTCCAAGTCACTTAGACCCCCATCCCTTTAGGATTTAAAAATCCTGAACTTTTCTCTGTCCAGGGAGCTACTGCACGCTGCCTCCCATGCATTCAACCTAAATAAATCTCTCTTTAAAGGGTTTCCGCCAGAGTCTGTCATTCTTGAAAGGACACCCTCCCCGGACCAACGGTTAATCTCCAGCCCCCCACAACAGCACCCACCTCCTCCCAGGAGTGCTCTAAGAACCAAAGGAGCTCTCTGTTCAAAGCATTTGTCATTGTGGTAGGCGCTTAAGAAATGCTTGTTGCCTGCCTGCCTGCCTGCCCTCAAGGAGCTTCCATTTTGTGGGTAGAGGGAGAGGCGCACACAGGCCTTGGGAAGCTCAAACAAGACCACTGCAAGATAAGAGCCAAGGGCAAGATGAAGGGCTTACATCTAGGGGGATCAAGAAGGGCCTCCTCCAGAAGGAGCTGCGTCAGCCGAGCCAAGGAAGGAGACCAAGAACCCTCATATTACAATGCTTAGAAAAACTCTTCCATTTTATACATATTTATTAAACAGAAGGCCCATTTCAGGCCCCTTGCAAGGGCTTCTTTGGTCCAGATCAAGCTAGTCCACATTGTTCCATTATCAGTATTATTGTTATGGGTCTCCACTCCCTTCTGCTTCCTCCCATTTTTGTTCTATTCTTAAAAGAAGAAGCAATAGCTAAGAAGTTTGGCCTTGCCACCACCATCAGCAGCATCATTCCCCTCCACACAAGCTCATCCCTCCTGATCCTTCTCTTGTCCCTAAACCAACTTCAAGCACATTTCTGCTGATGAGTGTCTACATCAACGTGAGCTCATTCTGAGCTTCAGAGCTCCTGACACAGTTCAGAGAGGACCACCCTAATCTTTTGTATCCGTCTTCCTTTGGCATCCTCAGTTACTTGCCCTCATCTCCATCTACCTGTGTCTTTGTTGGGTTGTGGGTCTCCATGGGTCTCTATGAGCAACTCACCCCTTCTTTCTTTGTCAGAATCTTTTCTGTTCATCTCTTCAGTATTTTATTCTTGAGACTCCCATGCTCCCTCAGGGCTTGATTTTCCCTATAAAATCCCATTCTTTTTATGAACCCTTTAAAACCTGCTTTCTCCAAATTGCTGGTGTGCCAGATCGCTGTTTTCTTCTTTCCCCCCAATCACAAACTCTAGCATGGGATGGTTTTCCCTTCTCATCACGTCTGCCTCAGTAGCCAATTCCACCTTGTTGGGCAGAATTTGTTTCAGAAGAGCATTTTCTCCTTTGCTTCCTCTAGTCTGGGAGGACTATTGAAGCCAGTGGGAAAGTTGCTTAGTTACTAACTACTCTGGTTTGGGTTGAGTAAGGGTGCCAGCTGGGGTCCATATGGCTGAAATCACCCATCACTGCTAGAGCATCCTTCTCCACCAAACCTGTGATAGTCCCCAAATACTTCCTGCTTAGTCAGTCTGTATCAGACCCCTCCGAGTCCATCACTTCCGTGTCTCCCCCTCTACTGGTCCTCACCCCCAAACTCTCCACCATGCTTCTCCCAACAGGTTCCTGCTATGCCTCAGACCATCACCTACTGAAATAATAAGCTTCAACCGTGGCGATACCACTATCGTCCCTGACGAGAACAGAAAACCATAATAAAGATCAGTCGATCTGTCCTATTTCACGTCTATTTGTGGTTCTCTGGCCAATTTAATCCAAAAATGCTATTAGCATGATATGGCTTAGTTATGACCCATGCCAAGATCCCTACCGTCTCGTTGCGCTCCAGCTCCAGCTGCTTTAGGCTGTTTTGTGAGGCAACACAGGCTGGAATCTTCCCTGCTTTGTGATGTGCAAATGAGTTTATGCTCTAATCCAAGGTTGCCCTTGGCTGCCTTATCAAACCACTTAGGGAAAAAACCAAATGGAGGCTGACCAGGTGCTTGCTGGAGCCACTACCTCGACAAGGATTAGATGGATTGTGAACATCTTTTCTTTTATCCATTCTCCTTCTTCAAAGCCAGATTGTTTAGAGAGATCTGGCAGGAGTGCCTGAAGTCTCACACAGTGTTCTTCTGTCCCATTTGTCCTTTAATTTAACGTGTCAGTGATTTTTTCGCTTTGCTTTAATAGTCAGCCCTCTGAATGCATCCACACTGCTGAGTCAGAAAATGTGGATTCTCTGCCTTTTAAGAGCTAATCAGCTTCTTTTGCCTTCTTTTCTTTTGTTTAATTCTCCATCTATGCCTTCTTGGAGAATATCCCCTCCTCAGGCTACATAGGCATGAAGCTATGAGCTGTTTGCCAACTTTTGACCTCTATTTTCTTGGTCCTGTTTTATTTTTATAATTCAATAGATCACATTTTGTCTTCCTGTATTTTAGACCTGATTTTTCACTGCGGCCAACCAAGTCTCAAGGCCTATTGGACTCAAGTCTTTTCCTGGAATGGCTCTACTTCTTAATACCTTACAAGTATTGGCAAATCAGCTACAAGGACCTTCAGAGAGATCTGTCTGCTTATGCTCAGTACCCTACCATGTCATAAATTGACTACGGGAGCACAATGAGTGCCTTCACTTTCTTCAACAAAGGCAACCTATAAGATGTCCTTCCATTTCTCCATAGCTGCTTTAGGTTTTTACTGATAACTGGATTCCTGCAGGACTAAAGTTCCTTGGACGCTAGACAAAGATCTCTCACTGAAAGCATCCTTAGGGAGATACATTTTTAATAGCTGGTCAAAGAACTCTGGGATTGGCAGTGCCCTCGGCCTCCTTTCCTATCCCTCTGCGATTTTCCCTGCAGAAGGAAAAGGAGGAGCAGCCACTTTGTCATTTTGTTTCACTGACTGCTCCGGCCCCCAAATGGCTTAGTGGCTTGGCTAAGGTAGCATTGGGAGTGAGCCTGGCTGTACTGGGCTAAGACTCAACCTTGAAGAATACAGACAATCTGTTTTGGGACCTGTACTAACTAACTAGCAGCCTCAACACCTCTTGCAAGAAGTCTCCCCAAGTAGTGCCGTCCTCATCCTTAGTATGGCCAGCTTCTTCAAGTACTTCTTCTGCCGGAGGAGACAGAATTACTTCACCTCCTGGTCACCCTCCTCTGAATATCTGCCAACAAGAAAATGTCCTTCTTAAAAGCTGACACCAAAAGCCGAACATAATCCTGGAGAGAGAAGGTCGGTCTCGTTTCAGGTAAAGCTTCCAATTGCTGTTTTTGATCATTTTATTCAAGTATTGACATTGAGGGAACAATCCATCAAGAAAGGCTCCAAGAGTGGAATGGGTTATCCCAGCTGAGTCACCCTCCCGCTCCCAAAAGTCTTAGGGACAAAACTGTCTGACCACTACAGGAGACCTTTGCAGAGGGGATGCTACTGGTACAGGCTTGACTCCAGGGTCTCTGGCTTCCCTTCCAACTCAAATATTCTGTCATTCCACAAAACCACCTGATCCTTTACAGATAAACTGCTCTCTAGGCATGTTTCCCCCACTGTATACTTGAGACACTGACTTCTTGATCCAAAGTAAAGAACTTTGCATTTATTCCCATTAAATCTTATTTTCCTAGATTCAGCCTAATGTTCTAGCCTCCAAGAAGTGTCTACTCCAGCTCTGCAGCACTGATAAATTTGACCTCTATGGTCTCTATGGTTTCCTTCCAGTCCTTGGTGAAGGATGTAAGCCATAAATAGAGAAGGTTCTTAGGGCCCTTCACTCCACAAGGTTCCCTGTTCCCCCATTTGACTTACTTATTGAATGGGAACCCACAAACATTTATCAAGTGTCTAAAAGAATGAAGGCAATGTGCCAGGTGATGAGAATAGAAAGACAAAAACAAGACAAAATAAATAAAAAGCAATTCAACAAGGGAGGAAGAGGAGATCAGGAAGAAACCCTTAGAGATGGCGATTAGGTGGAGCCAGAAAGGGTGGCAGGGTTTGGTTCCTAGAGGCACAGGGGAGAACAATTCAGGCACCGGAGATGGTCTGGGCAAAATCGCCGAGGGAGGAGATAATGCTCTCTATGTGGGGAACTGTAAATAGAGATCAGCTTTTGATGTACCTTCCCCCTCCTCAGCTTCTGGGCCTTAAGTCCATCCCTGTCATTTCACAAACAAGAAATGAGAAATATTGAAAGTCCTTTCAGTATCTATATTTCAGTGATTTACGTAAGAGAAAAGAAGACATTCAGGGACCTCCCCGATGCGAGCATTGTGAATTAGCCACCACTACTGTACTCACATCTCAGGCATGAGCCCTTCTTCATCCCCAGGGCTCATCCTCCTCTCTTCCTTGCCTACGGAGGCCTTGGTTCTGAATCCAATATGAGAGCTGGGCCTGAATCAGCAGCCCTGCTGCGGCCTAAAGGAACCTCTGACACTCCTGCTTGCTGCTCGTGCCAGAACTCTGCCCAGGGAACCTCGTCATCCTGGCACCCCAATGCTCTTGTGCTGGGCCCAATTAAAGATTATTCTTTGAATCCAGTCACTCAAACTCTTCCAAGTCGGCCTCACTTTCCTATTGTCAAGGGTTCAGCTTCCTGCCTTCACCCAAAAGATGGAATGAGGCACTTTCTTCTAAGCTTTTCTAATGGCAGACATAGCATTCCCCTAATGTGTCAGAGCTAATGACGCTGCCAGAACAAAGTGAGGGGTTGGTGTGGCCTACCGACCTGTCTCAATGAGGCCACACGAACCCTTCCTCATCACTGATTCCTTTAATAATATCTCCCAGTGTCCACTCTAGCCCACAGACCTCTAACGATATGTCTTCTCATCTATTAGAACGTTCTTGGTAAAATAATCTAGTTCACACCATTCTAGATGCATCACTAAGTACTTTCACTGACACTTAATTTTCAGTGGATTTTTAGCCTATTTGCAACAAAATGGCAAAATGACAACTTGCAAACATTTCTGGTAATTTAAAAATCTTTGAGAAATGCCAGCCTCTCACCAAATGCTCACAGGAATGTCTGCAATGAGGCATCTTTATACCGTCTCCATTTACTCAGAATCAGGGCCACGTAGTAGAGGGAGCGCCGGCTTGAGGTGAAAAGAACCCCAATTCCGCTTCTCTCTCGGACACATTCTGCCCACTCGCCACATGTCAGGGTGAGGCACCTCTCATGAGGGGCAGAGGAGAGGGGGTCTTCCCTGAGGAGCTCCCCACAGACACAAAATCCCCAGGAAAGTCTCTATCCCGATTCCTCACCGATGTACCAATTAGGACAGAAATGGGGGCCTGGTGCGGGCAGGCAGGGTTCACATGAGATTTCCGCCATCTGGACCTTACCCCACCCCCGCAGCTCGTGCGGGCCTCCCTCCCAGAGCGAGGCCGGGAAGCGGAAGGCCTTCGAAGTTCTGGGGTTCGTTACCTTGACCTTATGAACGCGTTCCCTGTGAGCAGTGTTCTCCAGTCTTCTCTTCATCTCTATCTGATAGTTGTGCTGAACAGGAAGAGGAGCAGAGCCAGGAGGGGGAGAGAACCACGTTAGAGCCAGGAAACGAGATGTGATTCGAGAGCCCCTTTGGGACGACTCTCCACGCCCCCCCCCCGGGTTCTGAAGCAGAGAGCAACTGTCTTGATCAAAGTGGAACCCCTGAACCCTCTGATTCAGGTTCTAGGGTGATTTCTCTCTTTTACTCCTTGCACACCTTCCTTTTAGGAATGTACCCAGGCATGCATGGAAACACCTTTCCAAAAGAAATCATCTTAGAGTTTCTGAGAGCCCTGGAAGTTGCAATCATCTTCCCGGGGTCCCACGGTCAGCAGACGTCCTAGGTGGGCCTTGAACCTGTCCTATGCTGCTTCTCATAAAAAATAAATAGAGCTAAGGCTACCGAGATGGGCAGAGATCAAAGATAAAAAATTATAGCTTGAGATCCTTGTAAACATGGTTGCCTTATGTTTTTAACCCCTCCCTTCCATGTTAGAATCTATATTGGGTATTGTGCCAAGGCAAAAGAGCACTAAGGATCGGACAGCGGGAGTTAAGTGACTTACCCAGGATCACTGAGCTAGGAAGTGTCTGAGGGTACATTTGAACCCAGGACCTCCTGTTTCTGGGCCTGGCTCTCCGTCCACTAAGCTGCCCAAGTGCCGCCTCCACAAACATTTCCTAAATGCCTACCCCGTGTGCCAAGCACGGTGGCCAGCACCAAGAGTGCAGAAACCAAAGTGAAATCCTGCTTGCCCCGAAGCAGCTGACGCTCCGGCCGCCCTAGTGGAGAGCGTCTACGTGTCCAGGTGCGCCGAAATGAGAGAATCTTAAGGGAAGCGCTAGCAGGGCCAAAGGGAAGGAGCGGGGGCGGGGCTGGGGGACACACTCCAGGCACAGGGAAGAGCCCGGAAGAGGGCACGACATGGACAAGGAACAAGATGGCGACCAGTGTGGTTGGGCGAGCCTGGAGGGAAGGGCCCAAGGTGGGGAGGCACCTTCCCAGGGGCCGGCTCTGCTGAAGTCCTCTGAGAGGCCCTGTTTAGCAGGCTGGACGCCCTCCTCACAGTGCAGGGGCCATGACGGAGGGGGATCAAACGGCCTCGAGGGCCTCTTCCCTCTCTACAGCCACGCCTCGAGGGCCTTCCTCTCTTTTCTGGCTTCCCTGCCTTGGGGGGGGGGGGCTGAGATAGGGAGGGGTCACGGCCACGCCCCGGAGGCACCCTCTGGCCTGGAGTCTTCCCTCTCCAAGGCAGCCCCTGGACAGACAACAGAAGGCCCCGTCGGGGGCGGCTTCTCTCACACTCATCTCGGGGGACCCACGGCCCGTCCTGAGGAGACCCGGCGGCAGGGGGGCCTCGGAGCGGCCCCACAGATACTCGGGCTCCTTGATGGACAGTCCTCGAGGCCCCGAGTGCTCACCAGACGCCCCTCGGCAGTTCTATGTGGCGGCCTGTCTGGTTCGCGCTCGGGGCCAGCCGAGCGGGGAGACGCTTCTTGGACATTAAAACGCCGTCCGTGCTGGGCACGAACTACAGGCTGCTCGGGGCGAGGCTAACACGCCACTAACTGGGCACGGCGGATGGCGCGCCCACAGCCCGCGAAGCGGGCAAACACACCGAGGGATGGAGTCAGGAGAGCTGGGACACAGACACGCGTGACGGCACGCCGTGCCTCCATTTCCTCGAACACAGAACAGAGCTCGGACTTGGCGGCAGCCTCGGGGCGCGGATCAAGGCTGACCCCGGAGTCTAGAACTCCTTGGGCTTGTCATTGTCCTTCAGTCATTTTAATCCCATCCAAGTGTCCGGGACCTGTCTGGGGCTTCTCGGCAAAGGGACCAGAGCGCTGGGCCGGCCTCCTTCTCCGGATCATTTTCCAGATGAGAAAACTGGGGCAGAACAGGCGAAGCCACCAGACCGAGGTCACACAGCCGGTAAGCGTCCGAGGCCGGATTTGAACTCGGGAAGGAATCTTCCTGCCTCGAGGCTCGGCGCCCCCCGGCTGTGCCCCCACGGAGACTCTGTGGGCCACCTCCAAGGCCCCCAAGAGCTCAGAATCAGGCTCCTTCGTGGGCCTCAGTTTTCTCATCTGTGAAATGGAGAGAAGGCCTCCCGCACAGGAGACGGGGCCCCTCAGAGCAGGGCGCGGGCGGCTCCTCGGCTCTGCCCGGGCCCCGCCGGCACCGCTCTGGGGCTGCCCCCGTGGGGACGGCGTCCTGCTCGGGGCGGACCTCAGGGAGGCAGGAGAGGGCCGCGGCGCGCCTTACCTCCATCTCGAGGATCTTTTTGAATATGGCGTACGCCAGGTATTCTCTCGTGTACTTCTGGTGGTCCTTCCTCATACTGTTCTGCCTGTATTCCTTCTCCGAAATGATTCTCCCACTTCTGGTGATCTGCGAGGGAGAGACACGCTCCGTGGACCCCCGCAGTGCTCACACGCACCCACACTGCTCACACGCACCCCCACACATGCTCACACGCACCCCCACACTGACACTGCTCACACTCACCCACTCACACGTGCTCACACGCACTCCTACACTGCTCACACCCACACACATGCAGGCAAGACACGGACAATGAGAGTCAGTCAGCTTTCCCTGTCAAGGGGGGACCCTGGTCAGGGGGTGCTGCCTCGTGAAGGCACCCCAAGCACGCTCTCTTGGGGGACCCCGGGGCACCCTTTGCACTGGCCTCCCTGGAAACGTCCTAAAGGGAGAGAGGATCTAAGAGGGGGCACTGGCAGGTCCACAAAGCCCCCCCAGAAAGAAGCCTCGTCGGACGGGGCGTACATACAGCCTCCTAAGAGGGATTTATTAGACGCCAACTGTGTACAAAGCAAAAAGTCACAGAGCAGAGAGGAGAAAGTGAGCCGGGGGTCCTAAGGGCTACATGACCCTGGATAAGTCACCAGCCTCAGAGGCACGTCTGCACTGTGCGTCCTGTCAATGGGCCTTGGAGGCACGCATGTGGATCTTATTCTGCGAGGTGGCACATGCGGGGACACATGTGTGTGCGGGGCATGGGCAGACCACAGACATGAAGCCAGGTGGGAGAGACCCTCCTCGGCCCCGAGCCAAGCCCTGATCACGAGACCAGACAGGACAAGAGTTTTGCCAGCACTTTGCGGATGGGACATCCCTGGAGTCTTTCAAGAGCCTGGGAGGGAAGTTCTATTTTGCAGGGGAAGAAAAGGTTTCCGAGATGTTAGGTGACTCTCCCAGGGTCACACAGCTAGTCGTGGCGGAAGCAGCCCTTGAACCCGGGTCCTTTCAACCCCAAGTCCCATTGGCTTTCCGCAATCTCTTTAGAGTTAGGGAAACTCTTCAAGGGAGGGGAGGGATGTGGGGAGAGATCAGCCTTGATCCCCTTGGTCAGAGGATGGAGCCAGGACTAATGGGTGGACGAGGCTTCAAGGGACCAATGTGGGTGGACTCTCAGGAAAAACTTCCTTTGACTTAGTGCTGCCTGAGAGGCGACAGGCTCCCCCTTCTTGGAGGTGCTGAAGCCAAGCCTCGGTGGGCCCTCCAGCCGCAGGGAGGATGCCCTTCTCGCAGAGCTCCCAGGGACCTTCGGTGACCCTTCCTGGAGAGGCCGCTCCTCCTCTGACCTCTGCCTGGAGGCGTCCCGTCAGCCCGTCTTACTACGAGCTGCTCCAGCGCCGGAGCCTTTCCCCAAAGATCGTTCTGGAGGTTCTCGAGTCCGAAGTCCACGTGGCGGGGCTGTAACGAGCTCCGGGGCCGCTCTGAGCCCGTTTGCTCTCAGTTCTGAGCTCACAGGGGACAGTCGCTCCCGAGACCCCTTCCAGCCCTGCTGTTGAGCGATTCTATGAGAGGGGCACCAGCCAGGGTCCACCCTGAAGCTTTAAGCCTGATGCCTGGCACGATGGTAGGCTTGAGGGTAAAAGGAGGGAATTGTGGGAGTCCCTTAACACGGCCATCGGGCCAGCAGAAAGCAGAAGAGAGCGGATCAAGAGGTGGCAGAGTCCTCTCCGTGCCGGGGGGGCGCATTCGAGAACAGGACAGATTCGGACTCCGTCCTCTCTGCCCCTCACTGCCACGAGACCTTCGTCAAGTCACCTAAACTCGAAAACGGGGGCCCAGGCGGCGGCCGGTGCCCCTCTTTGGGCGAGAAGGCCCAGAAACAGCACAGAGAGAAGAGAAGAGGCCCAACGGCCCCAGTGACGGGCCGGGAACACGGATGGTCACAAGAAACATCTGTTAAGCCATTACTGCGTGCCAGGCACGGCGTTCAATGCTGCCTGTGGACCAGAAGGAGCAACACGAACAAAGAAAGCAGCAAAGGAAAGTGAGAAGGAAGGGCCAAGAGGAACGGAGACCCGAGGGAGGAGAGTGTCCAGCCAGCCACAGAGAGGTCAGCAGGCACAGAAGGCAGAGCGAAGGCCTCCTCCCTGACCCTCCCATCATCCCCTCTGCCAATAATGGCCCTCGCACCGCCCGCCCTCGGCCTCAGGCCTTTTCCCCATTTTGGTGAATGTTCTCCGGACAACTAATACGCTTTCCAAACGGGGCCACTGAAAAATGGGGTCCCAGGCCTGCAGAAGAGCCCCCTCAGGGCACAGGCTGGGGACAGTCCGCCCCCCCCACCTCCTGGGCGTCCCTCTTCGTGTGGTCCAAGATTCTATCATTGGACAGCGCTGGGCCCGTGTTCCCCCATCTTACAGTAGAACAAGGAGGTTTTGCCCACCAACTCCCATCTGACTGTCTCCGGCCCATCTCGGACAGAGGTTCGCTTTCGGAACCAGCCCAAGATTTTACATTCACGTCTCTGAGCCTGTAAAGGCCCTTTGGACGGTGGCCTTATCGGGCAGGGGACAAGGAGCCCGCTCCGGTCGCCTTGCAGCCGGACACACGTACCCCTCTGTGTCCGAGCGTCCCGAGAAGCGTCAGAGCGCTCAGAGGCGAGGCCGGAGGCAGCGTGTGCTCCCCCGAAGACCTCCTGCCCGGATGCCGGGCGCCATTAATGGCCGACTACTCTGTGAGGCGGGTGCCCGGCCTGAAGCCATCCACTTAGACACTAGCGAGCTTCTCCCTCTCCATCTTTTCTACAAGGACAGCTGGAGAGACTCGGCCCAGGCACCCCCGTGGCCTTCCCTCGGGCTGAGCCGCGTCTGGCCGAAAGAAGGACGTGAGACCAGTGGGCTGTGGCCTGTCTCTGAGACGGCCATGGTGGCTCTCGGGGGTCACTGTTTCTTTCCCTCGGTGCTCTCTAGTGGTCCCCGAGACATTCTAGAACTCTGGGAGGAGCTCGAGGAGGCTCCTTGGCCTATTGTTTTCAGATTCTATTCTCTTCCTTTTGGGACAAAATTAAGGCCCTGCCCTTGGGTGGGCCCAGGGGAACTGGCCATTCTGGGCAGGCTCCCCAGTGCTACTGGCTGATCCTGCAGAATCTGTTTTGGGTTCACGGCTCCTGAATCTAGAAGTGAAGAAGCCATCTGGTTCGACCCCCTCATTTCAGAGTGGAGGAAGCGGAGGCACATGACAACTGCGATTCTCCCGAGGTCCGCTCGGGCAGCGATGGCCAGGGAAGGCCTGTGGACGGGCCCATCCCCCCAAAGGGGGAGCTGACTGTTCGGAGGCAGCACGGTGGGGCCTTCACCGTCTCCTTCTTAGGTCGGGGTCCGCCTCCCTCAGCCTCTTGTGTCCTGCTGGCTCCAGGCAGGGGCCTTCTCCTTGGAGGAGAACGAGAGAAATAGGAAGGGCGCCCCCGCTCCTAGAGGGGGAGGCAGGCCGGGCGTCCAGCCTGCCCGGGTCCTGGGCCCTCTTTTCCCCAAACACAGAGAGAGCCTCCTTTCTGTTGCCCCTCACGGTCTGCACCGGCCTCGAGCCGCCCGCAGCTTCCGCACTCCGGACACAGGGCACGCCGCTAACCAGGCGTCGGATCTCCCTGACTTCTCCTCTAGTCTTCTAGTCCTGGCTCCCTCCGCTGTGGCTGCCCCACTTCAGCTCATCTGTACAATGGAGGCTGTCTGTCGGGAGTGGGAGCCTGAGGGCCGGCCCGCCCCGGGGCACGACTGAATGCAGGGAAGTCCTTCCTGAAGGAGCCACTTTCTCAGGACCCAGAGGGTGGCCACTCTGGCACCGCCTCCCATCCGGCCTCTGACTGGCTAGGGCCTCGGGCCTGGCGCTCTGTCTCTGGCCAGAAGGTCCTCGCCTGCCCACGGCCTCGGATCTTGGCTCTGGGCCTTGGCACTGAGAAGCAGCGGAGCCGGGCGGGACGCAGCCCGCGGACTGGAGCCTTCTCGGAGGAGGCTGTCTCAGAAGGAGCCGGGGGGGAGGGATGGCAGCATCTCACCCGACAGAAAAGGCCCCGAAGGGGAAGGGAAGGGAAAGGCCGCCATCTGGGAGCCACAGAGCTCGGGAGGGAAGCGCTTTAGCGGACGGGGAGGGAAGCGTCCAAGAGCTCTGCACGGAAGAGGGGACGGAGCCCGCGGAGGTTCCCGGCCCGGGCGGATGGCCTGAGCTGCCCTCTTGGCTTTGCGGGGGACAGCATTACATGTCCATTTGGGTGTTCTCACACAGAACGTTTTTTACACCAAAGTAGCACGGAAAGTCCCCCCAAGTCAGTTAAGTTGGGGGGGGGGGGCAGGAGCCATGGCAGGAGAGACTCTGGGACACCAGAGGAGGAGGGGAAACAGCCACCCGAGCGGTTTAATGAATTATCTAAGCTAAATCGTGCTGAGCCCAGGTGACTAAATTGTCCAAGGCCCAAAGCCACGGGCCAGACGTTGACAGTCAAGAGAAGCTGCAGGCTCTTGAGTTCCAAGTCCTTACCTTGCTGGGGAAGAAAAAGCGAGGCCCACGGTCCCCTATGGTCCCCCACGGTCCCCCACAGTCTCCCACAGTCCTCCACGGTCCTCCACGGTCGCCCAGAGCTCCTTCCATGCACACTGCACCCCGGGAGGGGCTTCTAGCTTTCGGCCCCATGGTGTCCCCCAAGCTTGTCTGGGCTCATTGACAGAGTCTGCAGGGAGCTTCCTGCCAAGATGGACCCTCTCCTCAGCCAGCTCTCCATCCATGCACACATACATAAACACACACACACTGACAGCCACAAAGGGCCCAGGCCCAGGCTTGGGAGTGTTCTTTGAGGGGGCTGTCCAGGCCCTCTACTTGGCCCTGCTCCCCAGGAATCTCCCCAACCCATCTGTGTCCCTGCCTCCCGCCAGCCCCTCTTTTCCACCACTCAGAGACACAAGACCTCCTTTCTTGGCCTTTCCCTCTGGCCCCCTGCCTCCCCCCATGGGCCAGGCAGGCCCAGGGGAAGCCGCTGGCTTTCCCGAGGAGGCCCCTCTGCTCTGGGAAGGAAGACGGGGAAGGGGATGTTGCTTACCAATCCCGATTTCTGGAGATGTTTCCTGATTCTTGAGTTACTGAAGTAGCCAACAAGGTGTTTGTCGGTCAGGCTGTTGTATGTTGTAAGTGGCCTAAAAAGGATTTAAAAGAACACCAAGTTAGTGGCCAAGATCTGGGGGAGCCCCTCGTTCAGGCCTCAAGAGGCAGCTGCAGATGTATGTCCAGAGAAGCGGTCAGTCATCGTCCCGGCCTGCCCAAAGGCATCGGCGATCCTGTCCCGCTCCGAAAGCTCCAAGCACAGGGCTCTTTCCCTTCTTTGGGTCTGTGCTGCTTCCTGCCTCTGCCATCAAGCTGGAGACTTGTCAGCTAAATACCTTGGGAGGATCCACTCCTGGTCCTTCGGGCTGATGGCCCATGTGTCCAAGCATCAAGAAAATGCCTACTGTGTGCCGGACACTAGGCAAGGCCCCGACAAGCCTAAGAGCAGAACCAAAGTCCTGGGGTTCTCCCAGAGCCTCCTCCAAGCCAGCTGGTCATCACCTTCTGAGAGGACATCTTACAAGTGTCTCCCCCTCGGGAGGGCCCAAAAGGAGCCCCTTGGCTCTCCTGGCAGACCACGAGGGGACCCAGGTTCCCCGGCTCAGCCTCCTCTCTCTCACGCACTCACAATGCATCCTTCCTTTCTCTACAAGACGTCTCATACGGACTCTCACCCCGAGTCTCCTCAGGGCCCGGACTCCAGGATGGATCCCTTCTCTCCCTGGCACAGCACCTGATAGCATTCCTGAAGCACGGCTCTGAGGAGCAAACTCCTCTAATGGACATTCCGGGCCTTTCCTCACCTACTTCTCCATGCTTCTTGGTCTTCTTCCTGCTCGCTCCTCAGACACGACAGCCTCTTCGTCCTGTCTGACCCCCATCCTCCCTTTACTGCCCCCCACAGGAGGCCTTTGGTGGCTGCCCTCCACAGCTGACCTGTGCTCCATCCACATGTCTGGACATCCTATTTCCCTGTGGATGAGCAGGCTGTCCATCTGTCTCTCAAATGGGGGATAAGCTCTGGGAAGGCCGGGGCTGATCCCCCTTTGTCTTGGCATCTCTGGAACCACAAATGGCTCCAGGCACACAGGAGGCCTTGGCTAGTGAGTGCTGACTGAGTGGCCGAGCCCCCATCTGTCAGACCCAAGCGATTCACCGTAGCGCCAAACGAACCCTGGAGGCCACCTAGGAATGTTCAGCGGTGTACCCAAGGGGCAAACCTTTCTCTTCCTTCCTTAGGCCAGTCTCTCTGTCTACACCCTGGATCCACCAGGAGGCCATCATCCTGCATTTATCTCCAGGCTCTCCTTTCTCCATCCCCTTCTTCCCCACAATGACCTGCCTCGTCTATGCAGCCTCCAAAATCGAGGACCTATGACAAAGGTGAACGGTGTTTCCTCTTACTCTGCCTTGGCTGAGCCTCAGGGCAACCCTGGGAGAGAGGGACCTCAACAATCATGATCCCTCCAACGTTGGAGAAGCCACAGGGCTGGGAGCCGGACACCTACTCAGCCCTCTATAGGCTGCACTACTCTTATTCAGGCCTTCAAGGCAACAAGCATTCCCCAACTTCTCACTGGCATCTACACTGTGCCTGGGCACACAGGACGCCAAGAAGAAAAAGGAGGCGAGCGATCTCAACCTCAAACTCCCTGATTTAGAAGGGGCTTCAGAAGCCTGAGAGATGTAAAACTGAGTCTTAGACAGATAAGTGACTCACCCAAGGCCACACTGCCAAGAAACTGTCCACAAGAGAACCAGCACCCTTTCCACTGTTTCCTCCTCCCTTCAAAGACTTTACATGCTCCTGAAGGGATGAGGCATGGACAAAGCAATCTGGGGTAATGCTAACAGATGAGGAGAGGCAGAAGGCTTCCTATAGGAGGCAGCCTCTCAGGTAAGGCTTGAAAGGAGCCAGAGATTTCAGTCAATAAGCATTAAAGACAGCTGGCAGCTAGATGGGACACAAAGAGGCTAGAACACTGGGCTTGGAATCAGGATGACTCATCTTCATGAGTTCAAATCCAGCTTCAGATTTTTAGTTAGCTGTGTGACCCTGGGAAAGTCATTTCACCCTATTTGACTCAGTTTCCTCATCTGTAAAATGAGCTAGACATGAATAGCCAACCACTCCAGTTACTCCACCAAGAAAACTGAGAATGACTGAACAACAAACAAAATGGACTATAACAAAAACAAAATATTCCCTTCAGAGAGACAAGATAGGAAAGTCCTTCTGGATACAGAAAGCCCATTCAGAAGCACAAGGGGGCCAAGAAACATGCCGCATTACAAATAAGCAGCAGACCACAGAAGGTGAGAAGAAGAACGCTGTGCACCACGTCTAGAGAGAGGCCGTTGCCAAAAATCTAGAAGCCCGAGTATCTCCACGTGTGGTCTACCTGCCTCTCTCCCAGGCTGCCTTCACTGTGCTCCTAGACTCTCAAGCTTACCACCACCAGTGAGTTACCCTGCGCTCCTCCTTCTCTCCCATCCTCGTATTCAATATGGCGCCAAGGCGCCCTCCTCTCTGCTCCCTCCCTCCCTCTCTTCTGGCACCGCCACCCTCCCAGTGCCAGCCCTCACTACCTTACGCCATGATGGCAGCAATAGCAGCGCAGGGATCTTCCTGCCCTGCCTTTCCCAGCTCCACCCAACACTCAGATGTCCTGATCTCCCTAAAACACCAGCTTGGCCATGTCAGCTCCCTTGTGGGTCACCTCCAAGACCAAATACAAAGCCCTCTTTTGGGCCATCCCAGCCCTTCCTAAGCTGCTCTCACACCTCACTCTACCACACATACTCTTCCATCAGGGACACAGGCCTGGATGTTCCTTGAATACAGCCCTCCAATACCCAGCTTCGGGCCCATTCCCCGACATCGTCTCCCTCCTCCCCTTTCCCTGCTGGCTGCCCCAAATTCCCTCAAGTTGCACCCAACATCCCACCTTCTATGAGAAGTATTTCCCAATCCTGCTGCAGCTCAGGGACACTCTTCAGAGATATTCTCTAGTTTGCCCTCTGCAGCTCTCATTTGCCCATATTGGCTTGGATGTGTTCTCCCATTCTACTGTGAGCTGCTTGAGAGTAGTGATTTGTTTTTGGTTCCGTTTTACCTTTCTTTGTATGATCCCGGCCCTGGGCCTTCTACCTGGCTACCAGGAAGCACTGAACAAATGTTTGTTGACTTGACCCCAAACACTCTCCCTTTCTTGCCAACTTAAACCCAGTTCCTCAGAATATGAGCACCATTTCCCCTACTACAATGAATCTGTCCCTTCAAAGGCCATCACTGACTTCCCCAGAAGCAAACCCAAGGACTGATTGTATTTTCATAGCTTACCCGAGGTCTCCTCTAGGCGTGGCCATCCTGAGTATGGTAGGGCAGATGGAACACCAGCCTCGGACACAAAGGCCAATCCCACCTGAGCTCCTTACTAGAGGATGTCCCTGAGCAAACCCTAAACCTCCCCAGGTTTCATCTGTAAAACTAGAGGCTTGGACTAGATGGCCTCCACGGGCCCTTCCAGGGTGGGATCTCTAGTCCCACAGTGAGCTTCTCCTTCTTTATACCCCCTCTTCCTTTGTCTTCTATGACTCTCTTTTGCTGCCTCAACTTCACTCTCAACTCTGAGCAGCCTTCCCCGACTCTCTCCCTCTTGTCTCCCTCTATGGTCTCATCCATTCCCATGGCTTCAATTATTACCTCTGTTGGACGACACCCGAATCTCTCTCTCTAGACACCAACTTCCCAGTTATTTGGCCGACTCGGCATCTCTTCTTCCTCAATTCCATAGCCACTGGTTGTTGGCACGACGGTATTCCCAGTGGTCCAGGTTCTAAAGCTCAAAGTCATCCTTGAGCCTCGCTGCCTACCATCCCCTCCATTGTCTCTGCCTCCATGATAACTCATCAGGCTCTGTAATCCTAAGGCCACCATTCTTGTTATTGAAGGAGCTGGAATGGAGGGAAGGGGATTCCCTCATTCACTTGGCTTCGATGACTGCTGCAGCCTCCTTTCCAGTACCCTCATACTGAATCTCCTCCTGGCTCGAAACGGCCTCCCACAGCTGCCAGGGCAATTATCTTCCATCGAAGGCTCACCTCTGATTCGGTCATCCCCCACTTGCTGAATGAAGCCCGAGGTCCCTCACCTGTAACTTGGGCCCAACCCACTTTTCCTTTCCTTCATACCATCCAAGTTTGAAAAAGTGGACTAACTTGCCCTCTGCTAAACATGTCCCTGGCTTTCCCTCTTCTGTGCTGTGAACATCCCCTACGGGTATCCACGTATGAGAGAAATGCCCTCTTTCAGGCAGGGCACAAAGTTTGGTGTCCAAGGTCATAGGCAACTTCAGGCCGTTCCGAATCTGTCCAAGCCTCAGTTCTTCCTCTACAAGACGAGAGAGCTCACGAGAAGACTGCTACTGTCCCTCTTCTCCAGCTCTAAATCCAGGATCCAGGCTCCACTTGCCAAGTTTCTAATTAGGTTTAGGTTCCCAAGTCACAACTCAAAGGATACCTGCGATGGACAATGTCTTGTTCCCTCGAGCTGACAGTTCTTATTCTTCTGAGCCCTCGGGACGTTGGCCTGGTGTAATTCTCTGAGGACTTCTTCTCTCTCCTTCTTAGAGCAGCTATTTCCCAGGAGCCTGCCTCTGAGGTAAGAGCAGGGACTCGAGCCTTTCACCCCTTTGGTCTTAGCCTGCCATCCTGCCCCTTCTCTACATCCCAGGCTTGTCTGAGGAAGGAGAGAAGAGGAATCAGGAGGGATAGTCACACACACCATGACACTGACAAGCCAAGCAGGTGTTAAAAGAGGCAGGAGACCCTAAAAGAGGGTCAAAGAGGAGCCAATGGCCCACACTTCCTACTAAGGGAAGACACCTCACCAAGGTGAATGGATGAATGAATGAATGAATGAATGGCTGAGGTTGGCAAGGTACTTTACAAACAGCATCTCATTTGCTCTTTACAACAACCCTGGGAGGTCGAGGTCATGGTTTCTCCATTGGTACAGATGAGGAAACTGAGGCAGGTAGAGGTTGGGTGACATGTCTAGGGTCGCACAGATAGGAAGTATCCAAGGCTCGGATCTGAACTTGGGCCATCCTGATTGCAGGCTCAGCAATCTATCTAGCTGCCAAAGCATTGCTGAATGTCAAGGAGGAGCAGCAATTTGGCAAGAAGGTCTGGATTTGAGTCCAGCTCTGACACCTACCAGCTATGTGGCCCTAGACAAGTTATTTAACCACTCACCTGCTCTAAGCAAGTCTCTAAAGCCAGGAGTTCTCCATATCAATAAAATCCAAAGCCCAGTCCCCGTCTCTAGCTCTAATTGCTTAGGATGCGCCAAAGATTAGAGAGACCAAGATGAAGAGGCCTCTGCTCTCCAAGAGCACGAAATCTAAGGGGGAAAGACGTAATACAAGCAGGCAAGAGGCAGCCAGAGAAGGGGGGCTGATTCTGAAGGAGCCAAGCCACAAGAAATGCTGCTCTCCTCAGAGAGTGCTCAGAGATCCCTGGCTCCCCCACAGCCTTGGCTCAAGAGCCCTGGACAGCACCTTCCTGAGGGCTGTCAGCCAGCATCTTCCACTTCACGCTCAGGCCCTTCCCTCTTTCTGTTTTGGTCTAGATTCCTGGTAAAAATAACTGAGAAAGGGCCTTGCCACAACCAATGCTCTTTTCCAAAACCCTGTTAGCGAGCTCCTGTGACCCTCATTAACAAGTGGAAGCAGGACAGGTAGCGCGCATGGTACGTACCATCATCACCATTTTACAGATGGGAAAACTGCAGCTAAGCCTTGCCCCAAGTCACAGAACCGAGAAAAGAAGAGCAGGCCCAGAAGAGCCAAGCCTCTCTTTTTCCTAGGCTCGAGAAACGCGCTCTCTGCGAACAAGATGGTTAACCTCCTTCGAGATTTAGATTGATAAAGAAGACGCACATGGTTTCAACAGGCTTGGGAGAGTGGTGCTGACTTTTCATTCTTTTGTAAATGTTCATGAACCCCATTTCAAGGAAGATTGATGCTAACGAGCTCTTCTTGTCTGCAGGAAGAGGAATGGTTCTGACGATGCTAGTTTAGTTGGAAGCGAAAGAGAAGCTTCATCAGGTCAATTTAGGTCAGCTCTTCAAGCCACTGAGGCTTGTCACTGTCCCCATCAACCACCAGGGCCATTGTGACCATCCCCCTTGTCATCGCTGCCATCACAATAGCTCATCCTGCTATCAAGGTTTGCAAAGAGCTCAAAGCCTCCCCACAAGGCCTGACTGGAGACTCAGGTACCACCCTCATTCTACTGATGAGGAGGCTGGTGATCCAAGAGGCCAGCTAGGAAGGGGGCTCCAGCTGAGGGGGCTTCACAGAAGAACCTCATTCTTCTCTCTGAGGCCCAGTTTGATTTTGTCCTCTAGGGACGAAGCGCTAGCCAGAAGGCCAGAAGCTCAGATGCCCCATTGGGACTGAGGATGCCCTGGCAGCAGGAACGACTGGAGGCTGCCAGGGCCAGTCCCCCAAAAGCCCTAGAGTCCTCCCTACTCCCCGCTCCAGGCCCCTTTTAGATCCTTACCCTTTTGTTCTCAAAATATCATTTCACTTGCTTCTTTTTAGAAAGGCCAGTAGGTGGCCTTCACTCCTAACAATCCTGATTCAGCGGAAGGCAAGCTTGCCAAAGAAATCATCAGGGGAATGTGATGTGACAGGCTGGCTGGACTCCCTTTTTCTGGCTCGGGGTTCTTTAAATCAGTAGTTTTGCAAAATCATGAAAGAAGAGATACTCAAATGCTGATGAAAGAAATAGAGGCCATTCCCAGTCTCCAGCTAATGTTGTCCAAACATCTGGTCTCCCAAATCTGCTGGCCCAGCAACTGTCCCCATTCAAATCTGCTCCTTTTTCTTCTCCTCTTACCAAGGTGTTAAAGGAAATCCATAAATGTTTTTAAAAAAACCTACAGGAATAAATCAGAGATCTCTTCCCCAAGGCTACCCCCTCCCCCCACCCACCCTTGTTTGAATCCTGCCCCAAAGACTGATTCCCATGGAAACCCAACTCAAAAAAAAGGCCTCATCACCATTGCCATCATCAATAGACATTTATTGAGTGCACTATGGACCGAGGTATTGTGCCAGGGGCTGAGCGCAAGGCAATAGGTGGCCACTTTAGCTGCCATATCCCAATGGGCAAATGGGCACAAAAATATGGGATTGTGGACATCTTCGTGGTGGCCCAACCACCTAGTACCTGAGAATTCTTAGTCATGGGGTTCTGTAGCTCCGAGGAATGGGGGGGGGGTCATTATTTCTCTCTAATATCCATTTCATTCTTCTTTTCATTAAGACTCAAAATCCCAGGATCTCTCTCAACACCACCACGCAGCTGGGGCAAATTGACCGCATGAACTGAGCCATCTGGCTTTGGTTTCTTCACTTGTGCACCAGGTGACCACTCAGACCCTCTGATCTGGCCCTATGAAGGCTGACCAGTTTCAAGACACAGCCTTCAACCAGTCCCCCAAGCCCCGCTCAGAATATTAGCCCAGGAAAGCCCCAAATATGTGACTGCCACCAACTCTGGCCACTGAGATATGGTTGAAGGATTTGTTTTCCTCCTAGTTTACTAGGAAGTTGGCAGCGAGCCCAAAGAATGCTTCCGCCCCAAGTCAGGTGGCCTGGCTGGGCAAAATGCTGAAGTTGTCCAAGTTTGTTGGGAACTCCTTGGGGGCTTCTTTCTCCGCTTTTTTGCCATCTAAGTGCTCTCCATTGAGGGAGTAGCTGATACAGTCCCTGTCACCTTCACTCTGGCTCTTCCCCTCACTTCCAGGGACCACATACTTTTAGAAATAGAGATATAGGGAACCCAAAGTTAGGTCCTTACTGACAAACCATTGTCCCTTGGGGGTACGGCACTGCTTTGGATGCAAAGCTCTCGGGAACCAAAAAGACAAAATCCCCAAATCCCCCACTTGTCCTTCCATAGAAAGCTGAAGACAATGGAAGAGAGACGCAAATGTGAAATCACTCATTTTCCACCCCTGAATAAGGAGCCTTCATTCCACTGAAAGAAACCATAACCAGGCCGTGTGGCCTATGGCTTACATGAAGTGATTGAACCGATATTATACAATGATGTTCTATTACTTTCTTCATTTCTTTCTTATTTGCCTTTGGAGCTGCCATATTGCAGCAATTACATTAAATACTGACTTAGTGTATCCCTCAGCATATTCTAATGACAGAGTCTGGGGAGAACTTTCATATTATTTTATTTACGTCCTTAATATGTCTGGGTGAAACATCTAGTAAAAAACCACACACTCATCTCCATCTGTGCAGACCGCCGGCCAGCTCACTCACAAACATTTTGTTTCATGAACAACATCTGGGTGGAGTCCACACGGCTTAGCAGTTCAGCGTCTAACTTTGGGCAAACCTCTATGAACTCTTAAGACATTCGTAGCATTCTCAGCCTCTGCTTCACAAGAGACCATGTTTGGCAGAAAACCAAACGATTTCTCTCTCTCCAGGAGATAAGCGCCAGAGCTGGATTCTAGAAGGGCCCAGTGGAAAAACCAGAGATGGGAAACATCCTGGGGGGCTACAAAGGGCTTCCAACATGAAAGTGGTTACTCTTTTCATGTAGATTTTTTCAATAATATTTTACTTTTCCCAATTACATGTAAAAACAATTTTTGACATTCTTTTTTAAAATTTTTGTGTTCCAAATTCTCTTCCTCCCTCCCATTTTCTAGTCACATATTTCACTAGCATTATCCTTTAAATATGTGCCATGTATATATACTGTAGGTCTTTTTGAGATAGCCCGCCCTCAAAGAAATACTTTCCATTGACTGTAAACTCTAGTTTCTTAGCAAATATCTTGTCTAAAAAAATCTAAATAAACTTAGTAAGAGAGTTGTTGATGTGGAGCACATTAGTGGGGGCTTGTTAGATATAATAAAGCCCCTCAGGAATACCCCATAGAATAAGAATTGTCCCTTTAAGACTCCAAACCACAAGTTCAAATACAAGGTGGGGGACTGAGCCCATAAGGAGTGTTCCCCTGAATAATCCATGTTCCATAACTACATAAAAACTATCCGAATCACTTTTAACAAGTGAAATTCCAAGTGAGACCACTACAAAGCCTCATCTCACATCCGTCTAATTGGCAAAGATAAAAAGCAGAAAGAGAGTCGAGGGGCTAGAGGACGGCAACCTTTTTGGCCTGAGAGCCAAGGAGGAGGATGGAGGCGGAAGGTGCTGGAATACGGGTCAGTAACTGAAGGGCCACCTGGGGCACATCCTGGGGCTCTGCCCCGACTGGCCAGTGGGAAGGTGGAGCCAGGAGAGCCATACGTTGCTGACCCCTGGGCTAGAGAAAACAGGCACAGGAATAAATTGGTGGAGCTGTTCAAGTTTTCCTCATCATTGTGAAAAATAATTAAAAATTATAAATGAAAAGCAACTAAATGGTAGGAAGCCCATCAGCTCAATAGTCTCACCACTGGACTAGTATCCTAAGGAGACCAGTGACAGAAAGAAAAGTATTATATCTACTAACATCTACATAAAGGCTCTTTTTTTTCTGGTAGTAATGAAGAAAAATAAAATTGGAATCTGTAGACTGATGAATGGCTAAAAAACATAACATGTTAAAATAATGGAATGCTATTGCAAAGTAAGAGATCATGGAGAAATAGAGAGAGATGGGTAGACTTGTATGAAGGAGATGGAAGGTCATCTCAGCCATTAAGGTACTAAAGATCGGGAGGTGGGGGGGGGGGGTATGCCAGGAAAAAGGTGTAATTTGAGCTAAGTCTTGAAGAAAATCAGAGAAGAAGCCACTTCCAAACAGGGAAGAAACTTCCAAAGAGTTGCCTTAGAAACAGAGTGACAGATGAACATTTCCTTTCCTTTGGCCTCTCTTTAAAAAGTTTGCCATCCTTATGGAAAAGTCGCTACCCACATTCAGAGGAAGAACTACAGGAGAGGAAACACAGAAGAAAAACAACTGCTTGAACACCTGGATTGATGCGGACATGGTTGCGGATGCAGATCCGAAACGACCACACCAATGTGACTATCAATAAAATGTAAATAAGTCTTGATTGATCACACATGTTAAAACCAGTGGAAATGTGTGTTGGATACTGGGGTGTTGGTGAAAGGGAAAGTAAAAATAAAATCATGTAACCATGGGAAATTTTTCTAAAAAAATAAAATATTTAAATTAAAAAAAAAGTTTGCCCATCAGTGGGCTAGTGTACTTCTCCACCACTTATACAAACATTCATTTGGTAAACTAGCATTGTTTTTGCTTACCCGCTTTCTTCGCTTCACAAAAAAAGTCATGTTTCTGATGATGATGGCTTTTAGTGTCTTTGGACTCCTGTCTCAACAATTAAGTTACGTCAATTAAACTTCATTATTAAATTGCTATAGTTAGTGCTGCCATCATCCTTTGCTCCATTTCCTTCCCAAATTTGTCACCAATAACTCATGTAAACAGGTTAAACTGGAGTTATTTCCCCAATGCAGTAGATCTCTTTCCACTTGTATTCTTTCTTCTAGCCAAACACTGATCGTTCTCGTTCCTAACGAGTCAGTGACCTGACCATATCAGAGACAACTGACTTGGGAATGGCTCCCCCACCAGTAAGGAGTTGTTTTCTATCTGTTAAAACAATCATTTCATTTTCAAAGCCATCATTCGGCATTTGTCCCGCCCGGCACCTTTCTGCCATTTTGGCACAAGGCTTCAGCGGAGCCTACAGATGTTTGGATTCTCTCATCCTTAGCCTCGAACCTTCTTTCCTGACTTTCCTTTTTTTCCATTCTCACTACTGCCACCCTTACACGGGAGCCCTGAGTACCAACAGGGAGTCGGAAGCTCTCTCTTTACAAGTTCTTCTTGGAATTGCTGTCTTCATCCTTGGTGACAGATGTGGGCCCAGGCTACCACCACTTTGGTGATGACCGTTTAGAGATACTGAACATGTGAGCTGCAAAACGGGATCAAAGAGGTCATAAATGATGTTTCTTTCTGCCTTTGGATACATGATAAAGCCAGTTCTGCCAACTCCTCTATTGGATTCTCTAAGGAAAACCTGTAAGCCAGCATTCCATTTGACTGCAACTTCCTTCTGTAATTTGTTTTCTTTTGTCTCCACTTACTTAATCAATACCTGCTGATAGAGGGCTTGGCTGGTTTTGCCTAAGCCAAGAAGATCAAGAGTGATGCCGTCAGTCCTCCATTAATATTTCCACAGGTTGACCATTGGAGAGGATCTAACAGGTGGGGTTGAAAGAGCTACATTGATGACTATGGACTGATCATAGTCCAATAATTGGGTGATCCTTTGCTCCACTTTCCATCACAGTAAAGGCAGAAGAGACATGAGACGGAGGATCATTTTATGCTGTTGTTTCCTAGACTGCCACAGTCAGAGGCTTTGTCCCAAAGTGGCCAGCCTTGGCAATGAGCCTCTGAAACTCGGGCTTGGCTAGACCAGCCTTCGAAATGCAGCCATGGAGTCTATTTTGGGAACCACACTAGAAATCTTTCCAACGAGGGAGAAATTGCCAGAAAGGGCTTGAATTCTGTTGGCACAACCTCTGGGAGCTCTGGGTCAGCTCCACTCCAAGCCAGGAGGCATCAGAGTAGGACTGGAGAAGGAAGCGATATTCTCAGTGACTACCAAAATGTAAGTAAAAAGAAGACTATGATAAAAACTGAACTCTCCCTACTTGTAATGACCGGTTGTGGCCCTTGAGATTGGACAATAAGAAATACTTTGCTCCGATTTACTGGGAGGCAGGGTCCAAAACTCAAGGTGAAATCCGTACAATTTCTCAGACAAAATCACTGTGTCTATTGGTTGTTTTTGTTTAACTTTTTCTTGTTACCAGGAAGGTTCAATGCAGAGCAGTGAGATAAAAAGAGTATATCAGAAAGAAGATTCTCACTTAATCTTCACAATCATCCTGTGCCATAATGTCCTTATTATACCGATTTTAAAGATGGGGAAACTGAGGGAGATGGCAACAGTTAAACAACTAGCCCAGGGTCACACAACTAGCAAGTATTTGAGGCAAGATCTGAACTGATTCCAAGCCCAATGCTCTAACTGCTGCACCCCTTGGCTTTCTTACTGTGGTGTGAAAACAAAGGACATCATGGCATCATATGTTTTTGAAAGAAAAAGTCAGGCTTTTCTGAACAGAAATAATGCTCTTGCAAAGCTCTTTCAGGGGAGTGTAGGGCCCAGGAAACTTCTTAATATGAATGCTATGGAAAATCCATAAATCTGAAATATTCTTGGTCACAGCCTAGAGAAGGAAAGATGACTAAATTAATGACTCCCATAAAATGTTATGATTCAATTCTGCTTGGAATCTTCACATTTTTTACAATGCCATTTCCTAACTAGAATGTGCTATTCATAGTACCTACAGATCTTTGCTGCAGCTTTCTGCGGCTTCAGTATTTCCTCTATCCCTCAAGACTAAGGATGCTCAATGGTTTGCCATGGTTGCTAGTTGCCACTAGCACGGAATCTGTGGAAGGTTCTCCCAAGGTAGAACAGCCTCCAGTATGGTCCACGGGATGCTCTACCATGTCTCTTAGCTAATCAGTAGCACTAAATGCAAAGAGACTTCATCCCAACATGGGTCACCAAGAGATCATCAGTCTTTTAGCCATGGCAAGTCCTAAAGACTACTATCCAGTTATAGAGGGATGGAAGGGACAAAACTGCAAATCTCTGAAGTATTTTTCTAATATAAATTCTAAGGCAATGTGGCCTCATGTACAGAGACAGCCTGACTCAGAGTTGAGAAGACCTGAAATCAAGTCCTATCTTTGTTACTTGCTGGTTATGTGACCCTGTGTAAGTCACTTAACCTCTTAGTGCCCCAGAAAATTCTCCAACTATACACTGAGAGAAGATGCTCATTGGCATTGGAAGAGCAAGATTCTCAGCCAGGAGGTCTTCCAACCAATGACATCCCAGGTTTGGTTCCTCCATGCCGTTGGCTACAAAAGAAATGTGTAATCCTATATCCGTTTTTATTGTTACTCGAGGAGAAGAATAATTAGGTCATAAAAGCAGGTCTCACTAGATTACAAATTTTCCCTTTCTGAGCCCCACCCCATATCAAACAAGAAACTCATCTGATCACTACCCAAATGGCATTGTTTAAAACCAGTCAAGACTGTTCACCCACCCACATCACTGTGTTCTTGCAGGACTCCTGTGAGGCTTGACTCATTTTCTTCTTGCTCTGAATACTCTGTGATCTCTCTTTCAAACATCTCTGTGGAGCTTCTCTGTGTATTTGGGGTCTCTCTCTTATGTCCCCCTCCTCTTAATGCAGCCTTCCATTTGGAACAGAGCAGAAACTACATTCAGGCTTTTCGTTTCTATGTTTCTTCTCTTTCTTGACGCTGTGCCAAGCCACAGTCGGTCCGGACCTATGGAACCATGCAAACAGTGCAGGGCGGTGATTGGAAAAGGTCAGTCTGGAAACAGGAAATTGCAGCACTCCTGGCATGAGCTGCGGGTATTGGCCAAAGACAAAGGGAACTGGAACGTTCAGGAGATGGCATCCCAAGCAACGAAATGAGGATTTTCAAGTCCTTTGTGTTGGGAAGGAGTGAGATCAATGAAGCTACACTCAGGGGAAGGGAAGGAAATCATGTAGCCCAGACACCTTTCCCCAGTCTAAGAGAAGGGAATGTGCCTGAGGGTGTAAAATCCTGGAATCAGGAATCCTGCCTCTGACCCAGATTTGGAAGAAAGCCAAACAATCAGAACCAAAACCAGGTCATTTCGTCTCCTGCATAGCTGAGAGGTTTCTAGACCACCCATAAGTAACAACATGTGACTCCAGCTAACCCAAAGGACCTGAGACTTTGTACTCTATAGGAACCTCTTCAGAATGAGACTGCCCAAGATCCCACCAGCTGCTCTCAAGGGATGTTCCCTGAATTAAGGGACTCCCAGAACCAGACTAAAAAAATAATGGAAATGTAAACGTTGAAAGGTGAAGCATCAAACTCCGAGAACAGATGAGAAAAGCAGTTCTCTTCTCCAGAGGGAGAGCAGGGGACTAGGGAGGGATACAGGACGACGCATGCCCCATCAGACACAGCTCCTAGATCGGCTGATTGTTTTTTGGCTCTTCTTCTTTGTCACAAGGAGAGCACAGGATAAGCCAGAAAATGATGGTCATTTTCAGTTCCAGGCATGTCCAGTTCCAATGCTGCCATTGCTGCTTTCTACCTGGGTGACCAGAGACGAGTACATGAATCTGGGTCTATCTCAGTTTCTTCATCTACAAAATTAGAGCATTTGGACTAGATGACCTCTCAGGTCCCTCTTGGCCTCAAATCTTGAATCCTGCTTTTAAAAAAAAAGTCGAGCTTCTCCGTGTGAGAGGTCTTTATGACCATTTTTATTTACTCCAAAATAGAGCTGAACAAAGTCAGTATTGGCCACTTACGATTTTATGGAAATTGTTCATGCTATAATTAAGTAAGTAATAGAATCCCAAAGAAATGGAATAAGGGATCCATCAGTGCATCCCCCATTGATTGGTGGAGTTTCAAGGAATTAAAGTGTCTGCTTTATTGTACAATTGTACTTCATTACCATATTCTCCTTGAAAATAAAGTAATAACAACTAACTGCTTTAGTAATGATGGAAAAGCTTTCTCAGCTTTAAAGAAACCCTTCACTTGCTACTGAAATTTTTATTCTTTCTAAGTGGTGACATATGCAAAAATTAATTCTTTTACTCCGAGGAGAACTTTAGTCATTTGGAAAATCTGTCCCTCCAGTCAAACTGCTGGCACTTCATGTTGGTGGTGCTAAATTTCAGTTGACTGTTTTTCTCTTCTTTGTTCGTGGGTCAAAAGAGGAAGTAGAAAGTTCTGTGCCCCAAAAGGCATTCCTAACAATAAACCCAACAGGCTATAGCCACAGCCCATCGTCCACTCTCTTCAACAAAGCAAGTAGCTGAACAGAAGTCACTGGTGATGTATAGCTCTTGCCTCCCCACGAGTTAGACTTGGTTAATAGGTAAGAATAAAGGACAGCTGAAACGCAGGCAGTTACAAAGGGTTCTAGGCAATGTCTGCCATGTTCCTGGTGGCATAACATAGCAACAACCCTTGTATTAATATTCAACGTCTTCGTTTCATGAATCAAAGAAAAAAAAAGAAATGGGATAATGATCGGCATCATCTCTGGCAATGAAGACACCAAGTCAGAATTCCTAAACCCTTCAGTGCATGGAAGGTGTCTTGAAAAACTGGGAATGGTTCTTAAGGCAAAGATGAGAAGGGCAAATGTACCTGGCCAAGGGCATGCAAGGGAAATCCATGCAGGAGAAAGCCTATTGTGAAGGCATGTGAAAATTATTTTGAAGATATTTTGAAGAAATGAATCCTCCCAAAATGATAAGGATCATGGGTGACAGTATTATGGAAGGAAAGGAGGAAGGGAGAGGGGGAGGGAGGAAGGGAGGGAGACAAGGAGGGAGGAAAGGGAGGAAGGGAGGGAAGGAAAGAGAGAAGGGAGGAGGGAAGGAGGAAAAAGAAAGGAAGGGAAAGAGGGAGAGAGGAGTCATAGAGTAGTAGAAAGAAGTATTCTAAAGTAGGGTAGAGATGAGAAGTGTGGGGAAAATTAATCTAGGGACAAGTAATCAATTAATTACACATGGCATATAATAGACTATAAAGCACTATTAAGAAATCATAAGGCACCAAGGTCAGAGAGGAATTGTAAATAAGGGTCTTCGCCTCAGTCCTACCACCTCAACCAGGTGTGAAGTTCTCTGAACAAAACTGACAGAACTGGAGGGCAGCTGGCCATGATGGTGGCTGGGCCTGCCAACAGCCTTCTTTCTAGTGAATCAGTCATGGTACAAGTCAGGAGGAGTTCTCTGAGTTGAAAGTGGGTTCTAGTCGTCTAAGGCCTGGGAGGATCCCACAAGGGAAGTGGATGACAGCTGAGGTGTTTTGGCTTCATGTGTTTCCTACATGTCCTCTGTATATGTGCCCACTCTCCCCAATAACAACACATGGTCAGTCGGTGAGGATATGTCAGGGTCTGGGAAGAATGCCTTTGCTTTGAGCTAATCATGTCAGCTGGCTTTTGTAGGGAACACACTGATGGGGGCTCACACGTTACAGTTTTATAGATCCGGACCTAAAGAGCAATGTCGTCTGGCAGTCCTCGGGTGTGAGTCAGGGCAGTCGACATTGGAGGGAGTCTGCTCTAGACTGCATTTTTAAATGTTCATCAGAGCCCTAATTCCCCTCCCTTATAGACACGCAAGAGTTAGACAAGGGCTTCAGAAAAATTTGGCTCAGGGAACTGCAATCTCAATTACTGACAATCTCACAAGCAGTTACAGATTTTCTCTATTTAAAAACTGATGATTAAATGGCCTAATCAGACTTCTAACTTAGCCAAACTCTTGAAAAATCCGGGCAGACAAGCATGACGGACTCGTTCATTTTCCAGCAGCCCACAGCAGTCACCAGCTGTGGGACAAATAATGCCCCTCCCCTCTGAACTCTCCTGCAGCAAAGTAGCCAATGGTGTGGGCTGCCCCACCATCTCTAGAAAAGCAGATTATCTAAGCAAGAGAGACTTGATGACGGAGGGCGCAGGATGCCACCGCCAGAATGGAGATTCCAATCCCAGCTCTTCCACTTTGGGCCGAGGCAAACCTGAGCAGGCCTGGGGCTACGCGCCTCTGGTTCTTCCTCTAGACCAGTGATGGGCAAACTTTTTACAGAGGGGCCAAAGGAAAAGAAAGGCTCTTCTGTCAGTCTGTTTCTAAGGCAGCTCTTTGGAAGTTTCATTGTATTGTGTCCTACTCGTTGTATGTGGCAGATCTGGCCCGAGGGCCATAGTTTGCCCATCACTGCTCTAGACAATGGAGGGGTTGAGCTCCGTGACCTCTGAGCCACTCGTGGCTGCCGTTATCATCCGGCAAGTCAAGTGTGAGGGCCGGACAAGCAGAGTCAGTGAAGACCCGAAGACCCACGTTCAAATACTGCCGTGGGCAAACCACTGACCTCAGAGCTCCCAAACTACTGTCAGACACCGAGTTTCGGAAGAGTGGCTGAGAGTCCCAGGGAGAGGACGATCTCCACACTCGACCTGGACAGCCCCCAACACAAGATCCAGGAAGACACCCTCTCCTGGAAGGGCAGAGCCCTCCGCGGGCCATCTCTCGAGCACAAGCACACCTGCAGCCCCTGTTTGCTGTCTCTGGGCCAGGGCTGAAACCCTCTGAGGCTCTTCTCTGTACGGTGGGGGCGGCAGACTGGTGTAAAGCAGGGGCTGATGGGCTGATGATGGTTCTGAGGCACCTGGAAAGCCTGCGAGTGCTCCCAACATGCCGCCGTCACCGGGCTCCCTGGACCCTTCCCAGAAAGCCCTGGGCCTGATCTCCCCCGCGGCCTTCCTTTGCTCACAGCCCGCGAGTGGCTGCGCAGAGAATGCTTTAGATCGGGAAGTCTGCAGGCGAGCCTCGAAATTCCGCGGGGAGCCACTACGGCCGCATTTCAGCACCACAAACTTCACAGGCCTTGCGCTGGCTCGTCCGCTGCGAATCCGCTGCTCTCCAGAACGCTCGACCAAAAGGAAAAGCATCCTCACAGCCTCCGCCAGATCCACGAGGCACCAGCGGGAAGCTCAGCGTGGCGCTGCCCCCACTGGCGCGGGCGGCCCCCTGGCGCCTTCCTCCCTCGCTGCCCACAGGGAGATGCTCCGGGACAGTCACGAGAGCCAAGTCCTGCCGCAAAGCGCGGGGGGCTGGAGCGGCCTCCCAGGGAATGCGGGTGTGGCGGACCCTCCCCCCCCTTTGGTCCATCCCCGCAGCCGGCCTCCCGCAACGAAAGGAGCGCGGGAGGGCAGGAGGAGGGGAGGGGAGGGGAGGCCCAGGAGACGGCAGCCACGCAGTGCAGCAGCCAAGGCCTGGCCCCCTCCTCCCCTCGGTTCTCTCCTCTGTCTCTGTCCCCGCTTCCCCTTCTCGGTCTCCGTGCCTCCGCCTGCCTAGCCGTCCATCTGTCGGTCCCTCCGCCCCCTCCCTGCCTCCCCCTCAGAGGAAGGCGGGGGCTCAGCGCCCGCGGGGGTGGGGGTGGGGAGAGGGGGATAGCGGGGGTCCCGGTGCGCGTCACTTACCCCTCCGGGGCCCGAGGCCGGTTCATCGCTGCGGGCCTCCCGAGTCCAGCCCAACCTACTAGTGCCCGATTCGGCGGGGGGGCTGGGGCTGGGGCTGGGGCTGGGGGAGCCGCGCCGTGGCCGTGGCTCCGGCCCTCCCGCACGCAGCTGTGGTGGCCCCCACGCCGGGCCCGCGGGGTCCGCGTTCTGGCTCCACAGCCTCCCGGCCCCAGGGCGGGCTCTGGTCGCCGCAGCCCTGCGGTTGCTAAGGGAGGAGGAGAGGGAAGGAGGAGGCCCGGGGGACGCCTGGCTCATGTGACGGAGCCTCCGCGGAGCTGCGAGATCCCCGGGCCCCCGGGGCCTGAGGAGGCGGGGGGGGGGGGAGCAAAGGGGGCGCCCCCCCCTCCCGCTGTGTCTGTCCCCGGGGATGGGCGACTGGCGGGGGAAAGAGGAAGTCAGCCGCGGCATCTCCTCCCCTGCTGGGGCCTCGCCCGCGGCACTGAGGGGCTGCGGGGTGCGGAGACCCCTCCTCCCTGCCCCCCCTTGCTTCACTGAATGGGGCAGGAAGCCAGGCCAGGGGCTTCCCCGTTTGTCCAGAGGGCCAAGGGCCCCCCTGAGGTGGGGGGTCGGCCTGACTGGCGCGGAGAGGCCAGAAGCTGAGGCCCTGCTAGCAAGGGCGGGAACCGGCAGGGCTTGACTGCCCACGTGTTCCCAGGGCCACCTTCCACGTGCTGCGCGCCCTCTGCTGCGCCCCTCCCCCCCCTCCTCTCGAGGCTCTGCGACTCCTGACACGGGCCTGACCTTCTGCCAGGGCTTCTGCGACCTTCTGAGCATCTCTGAGTTGGCCATTTTAGAGAAGGTTAGCGATGTTTTCTTAATGAAGCTGTCACCTGGGGGGGAGGGGGCGCACTGAGAGGGAGGAAGGGAGGAGAGGGAGGGAGGAGTGGGGGGAGGAAGAGAGGAAGGAGGGAAAGAAGGAAGAAAGGAGGGAGGCAGGGAGGGAAGAGAGGAAGGTAAGAGGGAGGGAAAGAAGGAAGAAAGGGAGGAGGGAGGGAGGGAAGAGAGGAAGGTGGGAAAGAAGGAAGAAAGGAAGGAGGGAAAGAAAGAAGAAAAGAAGGAGGGAAAGACAGAAGAAAGGAAGGAGGGAGGGAGGGAAGAGAGGAAGGGAAGAAGGAGGGAAAAAAGGAAGAAAGGAAGGAGAGAGGGAGGGAAGAGAGGAAGGGAGGGAGGGAGGGAGGAAGGAGGGA
>NC_058133.1:2647306-2659952 GCF_016433145.1 Gracilinanus agilis | reverse complement strand
AGGGAGGGAAGAGAGGAAGGTAAGAGGGAGGGAAAGAAGGAAGAAAGGAAGGAGGGAAAGAAAGAAGAAAAGAAGGAGGGAAAGATGGGAGAAAGAAAGGAGTGAGGGAGGGAAGAGAGGAAGGTAAGAGGGAGGGAAAGAAGGAAGAAAAGGAGTGAGGAAGGAGGGAAAGAAGGAAGAGAGGAAGGAAGGAAAGAGGAAGAGAGTGTTAGGCCGTGGCCCATATATAAAAGAGATGCAGAGACCCATCCAATGTAGAAGGGCTGCAGGCCCAGTGTAGCCCTGGAAGAGCTCCTGTTTCCTAGGGAGACAGTGATTGGGAGGGAGAAGTCCTGGACAGTCGGGGAGGGGGTGAGTTCACCTGAACTCACCTGATCTGTGGCCCCAACAGCAGGGGGATCCCTGGGAGGAAAGGGATGCCCTGGCCTTGTCATGTGCCTTTTATGGGGAGCCCCGGCCCGCACCACCCTCTCTGCTCCCTTAGCTCCCAGGGGACCTCTCTCCCTGCTTCTCATTCCTATCAGCTCCTCAGATTCAGGTTCACCTTCCTCCTTGCCTCTAAACAAGCATAAGTGAACCGGGTCAGAATCAAGATTTGCACCCGGGTCTTTGCTCACAGAGCCAGGGCTTCCAGCCTGGCCTGCTGCCTCCCAATCCCTCTTTGGTACTTCCTGTTTGCAATTGCTTCTTAAGGCCTGTCCTCCTCATCACTAGAACAGCTCGTACCGTGGCCCAGGCTCTTGGCCTCCAACGTCTCCTCTACACAAAGACCTTTCTAATGGCCAGGCCCAGGGTCACACCCCTCTGACCAGCTGTGCAGGCACTGGGGGGTTCAGAGGGTCTGCTCTGCGGTTAACAGACGTTGGGGAGGATCAATGGGGGATTCAGACCCTCGGCAAAGAGCCTCCAAGATGGCAGGAGGAGCTGGGCCCAGCAGGCTTCTTAGTCTAGGATTTTCCAACCCTGGACGACAGGAACCCAGCGGAGACCGCTTGGGAGGAGCCAGCTGTTGGCCCGGGTGACCCATCGTCCTCTGGAGGCCAGAAAGGGAGAGGAACCATCGTGCCCTGATGAACAGCGGCAGCCTTCCTGCAGCCTTGCAGTGACTGAGCACCTACCACGGGTCCGATGCTGGGCAGGGAGGCTCCCTGTGGGCACAGGATGGCCTCGATCGCAAGGAGAGCATCCCAGGACTGCAGGGGGAGAGCGAAGAGCAGGGTTTGACCGTCTGAGAGCGGGCGAGGGAGCCCTGGGCCCATTCAATGGGGCCTCCCTGCTGCAGTGTCAGAGGGAGAACATGGTGCCCCGTCGCCTGTGGGACCCGGGGCGCATCCTTGTGGCTCCACTGTACAGGGCTGCCTAGTGGGCGAGGGAGCGAACATGGGAGTACCACTGCTCGGGGAGGCGTCCAGTCTTGTGTCCAGTTATGTGTGTTTATCTAGAATCTGAAGAGATGGAGGAGGTTGGGGGACAGGCACGGGGGTGCCTGGAGATGGAGGAGCAGCCTCAATGAATCCACTTCCTCACCTCAAATCCTTCTTTAGACCATCATCTAGCGTGAGGTCAAGCAATGGAACAATCCACAAGCCTTTCCTGAGTGCCTTCTGTGTGCCAGGCCATGGGGATACAAAGGCAAAAAGGCCCACCGCTTGCTTCTATCCTGCCTATGTTGACTGTCCCCTGGGCCGACTTCTTAAGGCTACCGAGACACGACCGACGTACCAGCCGCAGCTCTGGTCTCCTGGGCACCACTTGGCCTTTTGACCCTTTGCACCCACTGGGAAGGATCCTGGGGCAGCAGCTAGGAAGCTTCAGACATCTAACAGGTCATTGTGATGGCGCTCACCGGCCAGACAAAGCCCAAGCCCTGGGCTGACTGGAGATCCGAGCTCTTGCACCGCTGGCCTACACTGCAGCTGCGGGTATTGATGCCATGTTCCTGCCCTGGCACTTGCCTGTAGGTCAAACTTGGAACCTTGTGCAGAAAGATAGCCCTCTGGAGTCTCTCCTATTTCCCAATCATCGCTCAGTCGGGCATTCTTCTCACATGGTTATTGTAGCGGTTTTTGAGGAGCTGCGATGCCCTCTTCCATTCTAGGCCGCCTTCTTGGATGGCTCTCTAAATAGCTTGGTGGTTAAAGTCCTCCAGAGATGGGACTGATTTGCCAACTGGCCAATCGTGGGTGCCCCATAAGGACATCGACTTGATGGGAGACTGTCTTCATGGCTTCAGGCAATGAAAGGTGAATTTTGCCCCCCGTTTTTACAACCTGCAAATAGGCACAAATGAGGATTAAGACAAGAATGTGGGAAGGTCCCAGGGAGCCATTTCCTTAGGGGGAACAGCTAATCACCAAGGGTCCTCCTTCTCCTCCACAATGTGGTCCACGGGAATGCTCCAGCCGGCCAACATCCTTCAGCAGCAGCACTGACTTCCTGCCAACAAGTTTTAAGAACATCCCTGCCCACCCCAACTTTGGAGGCATCAGGGACTAGATTTAGAGCTGGGAAGGGCCTGAAAGGTCATCTGCACCGACCCTCCCTCCATTTTACAGCTGAAGAAATGGGGGCCTGTAGAGGGTAAATAATTTAGAAACTTAAAAATTCTCAATTTGAGAGCGGGTTCAGGACTTTAGGGTTTATGGAGCCTATTTCCCTCGTTTTACAGAATCTTAAGAGAAAGAGGTTAAATTTGCTCGGGCTCTTGGAGCTAGGACATGAATGAGGCTGAATTTGAATCCCCGTCTTCCTAAACAAGATCAGGATCCTTCCAGTATATTAGGCTATCTTTTGACTTGCCCAAGGTCACACACACAGGTTCAAAGTGGCAGGGGCAAGATGGGAATCCAGACCCCAAAGCTAGCAGCATTCTTTACACTGTACCACACCTGGGTTTTATTTAAGTTCCACAATACCGCTGGGTCCTCCTCTCCAAAAGTGGCAGAGGCAAACCTGGCTCCAACAGTGGGGGAGAGGGATCCATGGTGGGAGCCTCAACCCCAGAGGAAGAGGACTGTCCATCTTGAAAGCAAGGTGGTAGGAAAGTGGCAGACATTCGGCTTTCAAATAAGTTCTCTCTGTTCTTGATTGTTGGCTTCACTATGATCTCAAACAGAGACACCAAATGCAAGGAGCATTGTTATTGATGTTTTACGTAATGAAGGGACAGCTAGGAGCACCACAGAACGCCAGGCCTAGAGTCAGAGAGACTTCTCTTCCTGAGTTCAAATCTGGCCTCAGTCACTAATTGGGTGACCCTGGACAAGTCATTTAACCCTGTTTGCCTCAGTTTCCTCATCTGTAAAATGATCTGGAGAAGGAAATGGCCAGCCACTGCAGTATCTTTGCCAAGAAAACCCCAAAAAGGGCCACAAAGAATGGGACACCACTGAAAGAATATGGAAAAACACTCTATTGCTTTAAAGTTACAAAGCATTTTACAAATATTGTCTCATTTTAGCCTCACAACAACCCTAGGAGATAAGTACTGTTATTATAGTTGGGAAAACTGAGACAGAGAGAGATTAAGTGACTTTCCCAGTGTCATACAACTATGAGTCTGAGGCAGGATTTGAACCCAGGACTTCTTGACCTCAAATCCAACACCCTATCCAATCCATCAATTATTTTTCTTCCAAGTTCATGCCTAAGATTAGCTGTTCCCCCTAAGGAAATGCCTCCCTGACCTCTTTCTAATCACTGATAAGCTAGCTCCAATCCTACCTCCTCCAGGAAGTCTTCCTTGATCACTCTAGTTGTCAGTGATGTCCCTCTGCATTCCTAAACTACATATTATCTGTGCCATGTTGGAGATATCTGTAGGCAACTGAATGGCACAGTGATAGAGAACCAGTCCTGGAGACAGAAAGACTCACCTCTCTGAGTTTAAATCCAGCTCTAAACAAACCCTGACTGGCTGCCTGAGCAAGACACTTAACCTCGTCTGCCTCAGTTTCCTCACCTCTGAGTACTCTTGCAACAATACAGCTCTAATCTCCGGACGCCATGATCCCCAGGTCAGCATCAATAGATTCTAAGTTGAGACTCCCCTGGCATGATAAAGGCAAGGTCAAGGGAAGATGAGGGGCAGCCTAAAAAGGAGAAACCATTCTTCCCCCAAAATAAGCCCGCGCCGGAGCAGAAGCTCTCATTCCTGAGCTGGAAGGTCTGCCAGAGGCACCATAATGCCGAGGGGGGATGGCCTTCCAGAGTGTATTCTGCTCGAGCCTTGGAAGCATGAGCCAAAGGGGAAGAGAGCCGAGCTATTAATAGGGGGGTATATTGTGGCATGAAGAAACAATGAGGATGGGGGAGGGAGAGATGGGCAGCTTCCCACTCGGGATTCTGGTCCTTCAACCACTCGAGAGAAGGAAGGACCAAAGAAGAGCTCCAAGCTCTACGCCTTCAGGGCAATGGATGCCTCACGACCTCCATTACCCACAGGGGACACAGCAGCCAGAGAAGTCTCCTGGGGGCAGAGAGGGAGATGGAGCCAAGAGAAGGATAGAAGCTTCTAGAAGGCAAAAATTATTCCACTTCTGCCAAGGGGTCCCCAGTACCTAGCAGAGTGACTGGAAAGGAGCAGGTGCTTAATAAATACTTGTTACCAGGCCTGGAGACGGGAGGTCCTGGGTTCAAATTTGGCCTCAGATACTTCCTAGCCTGTGAGCCTGAACAAGTCCCATTGCCTAGCCCTTGCCACTCTTCTGACTTGGAATTAGTATTTAGTGGGGATCCTAAGACGGAAGATTTTTTAAATCAATCAATAAAATAAAAATAAGTGCTTGTTGGTTGACTGCCTGCCTGCTGTGACAGCCTGTCCCAGCTCGGCATCTGGCTACATCCCGCTAAGGGGCAGGTGATCTCCAACAGTGCCTAACCCTGAAAAAGGAGTGGGTTTGGGCTGAAGATCTGGGAAAGAGCTTTGGCTCTCCTTCCCTTTTTTCATCTCCCATCGCCAGCCATTTGCCCAGCCTTCTTGATCTTACATGGCTGCTCTCTGCCCCATCTGTTCCCACCTTCCTACTCCAAAGGAGCCGCCTGGTTTGGCTTCGTAATGTCTCGTCCACAAGAATCGTACGAACCAGCCAGCCACTCTCCTTGCTCCCCGCCCTCTCCCCTCTCCAGGCCATCCTCCATGTGCCACCAAAGCAAAATGACCAAGCCAGCCTGAAGATCCAAATGACTTAGACATCACAGCAGTTAGCGCCCCCACCCACCCACCCACCCACCCCCAAATAGAAACCAGGCACGTTTGAGTTTAGATCTTGCTCCAACACCTAAAGTCTCTGGGACTCCAGGCAAGTAACCTGATCTCTCTGACACTCGATGTCCTTGTTCGTAAAATGGGTATAATAACGGCCAGTTAATAGATTATGGCCCTAACTATGGTGAGGACCAAATGCGATAATATATGTCAAATATTCTGAAGAGTGGAAGTGGCTTCTAGAGATGAGCTATTCCTGCCCTCGAAGTCCTCCCCCCCAACCTGACTTCCACTCAGCCTTGTTAGCCCTTTCCTAATGTTCCCTCTCATGTACTCTCTGTATTACCCAAACTGGACAACGGGCAGCCCCCAACTGCGGCGACTTCGGAAAGGAAAGAGCCCTGAGTGACGGGATCAGGGAAAGCTGGGTGTTTCTTTGCAGAGAAAGGGATGATGCTCTCCACTTCTGCGAATCTCCCAGGACGACTGACGTGTCTCCTTTGCTCTCTTGGTTCTCTGTTTCCACTGTAATTACATGTAGGGAGAGACGTGTGCCTGGGATTTCATTAACAGAAGGTTCTCCCCCTCCCAGGGCAGGTTGGTTGGTTGGTGGGTTGGTGTCGTACAGCCTTAGAGAGTTGACCGGACAACTGAGAGGCTGAGGGACTCGGTCCTCAGGGTCACACAACCAGATGTGTCCAAGGGGGGGCTCGACCCCAGCTCTTCCTGGCTCCAAGATCAGCTTTCTGTTCACTGGACCATGCCTCCTCTCAAGTCACTGGGATTCTTTGAATTCTTTGGGTACAACAGGGAGACCGTAAGACCTCGAGGCCAGGAGCTGTGCCATATTGGATCTACGTATGCCCACCGTCATCCAGCTTGACTAAAATAAAGGATACCTGAGATGGAGAGATCAGCCTTCGACAGACTGTGGAAGGCCCTCACTGTCAGGTAAAAAGCAAGAGCTTATCCTGCAGGCCCCTGGGAATCCCTGGAGGGTTTAAAGCCTTGGGATCACATGGCCCCTGCTCTAGGGTGTTCTCTTTGATAGTGGTGTGAAGTGAGGCTTAGAGAGGAAAGAGATGAAGCCCAAGGAGCCTGGGGAGGAGATTATCAGCACAATACAGAAGGGAGCCTGACTGGGATGGTTTTAGTGGGAGTGCCAAGGCAGAAGCTAATGGGAAAGACATGATGGGGAAAGGTTAGGGCTTGGCAGCCAGAAGGGTGTGAAAGATGAGGGAAAGAGGAAAGCAAAGATGGGGAAAAGTGTGCTCTGGGAAGGAGAAGTGGGTTCAGAGTCAGAGGTCTGAGCACAGAATCCCAATTCTTCCCCTGGCTGTCTAGGGGACTTTGGGCAAGTCCCAACCTTCCTGGGCCAAAGATCCTCCTCTCTGAAAGTAGACGCTTGAACCAGAGAACGTCCGAGGTTCCTTCCATATCTAAATGTAGGACGCCAGGCCCCCTTGGTCTTAAAATCGCTGGGAAAATAATAGGAACAACAAGAGAAATGAGAAGGGGCAGGTTTGGGGAGGAAGATTCAATGGAGTCCACGTGGAATACAAACTGTAGGCAGGGGCATCCAGGAAGAAAACAATATCCAGCAGAAAACTGGAATTCTGAGCTAGAGCTCAGGCATAAGGTCTGGATTTGGAGATGGATGGTAGCTACCAAGGCCTCCCTGCAAGGGCAGAGCCCATGATGGCCTGGCAGAGACGGCAGCTATGAGGCACCCCTGAACTTGTCTCTGCTCTGCTTCTCCGGCCTGGTCTATACTTGCCTCCATTCCTAAGCCCTTGTGGCAGGGCAGAGATTGGTGTTTTCTTGGCAGGGCCTTGATTCTTCTTTGGACTTGTTTCAGTTTGGTTCTGATGTAAGTTTGACTAAGTTTGTTGGTTGGGACGAGAATAATAAAATGATGAAGTGCCAGAATGATTCCAAATCAGAATCGCAGAACCTCTGACTTGGAGAGAGTCTTAGAGAACATGAGATCCCAGTCATACCTGAACAAGAATTCCCTATAAAAGCGTGGCCATCCAGCGTTGGCTTGGATCACTGAGTGAGTGTGCCAGTGTGGGAGGGCCCGGCCACTTTAGACAGTTCTCACCAGTAAGAAATTGTTTCCGACATCATCCTTCTGGCTGTCTATTTCCTACTTCCTATCTCCCAGGTGGAACTAAGCCAAGGGAGTCTAGCCCCTCCTCAGCACGGCAGCCTTGTAAAGGCTCATTGTGCCCCTAATCTGCCTCTTCTTCTCTTGGCTAAAGGTCCCATTGCTGTCAACTGACCCTCACGTAGGGGTGAAGATCCACTCCATTAAGCGCTGAAGGCCCAGAGTTCTTGACTGAATCAATTCATCAAAGGTGTAAACTAGGAGCAAACCTAAGTCCTTTATCCATCTGGGATGCTGTAGGTGCTTTTGAACTGGCCTATCTGGAGGCCCCATCTGCCCTGGCAACAGTGTCCCCCAGCAACACTGCCTGACTGCTCTTCTGAATTGAGAACAAAAATACCTGCCAAGGACCTACTAGACACATCGCCTAGAAGAAAGGCAGCAGAAGGAATCCATACGGGTGCTGACCTAAAGAGTCTAGCAGAGAGCTACACCCAAGGGAGCTTCAAAAGGAGAAAACGATGTCCAGTCACCAGGAGCTTGGAGCTGACGCATTGGTCAGATGAGCCCACCCACCCCAAGGGTCTCATAGGAGCAAATAGAGTTTGCTCCGGGTTCGCTGGAATGTGTCCGTCACTACTGTTCGGTCTATTCCACATTAGTAAACACCTTTTTTTCTAAAAGCTCATTTAACCACTGGCTCAAAAATCAATGGGAAGCACACTAGTGGGACTCATGAGCATCACGCCTCCTGTTTTACCCCAGAGCCCTGAGGAGAGGTGTCGGCAGTCACCCTCTGGAGAGTCAACATGCTGGGAGAAGTTCAGGAAATGGGTCATGAGGTCATGCAGCACTCATATGGAAGGATCTTTTCCTCCAGGACCTTTACCACTTTGCTGTCCAAAGTGCTGGTATCCTCGCTAGCATGTGGTCCTCAAAGGGAATACGGTAATCTAGAGATGGTCTGCCTAGGGCAGACTACAGAGGATTACCACCTTCCTAGACCTAGAGTTACATGTTCATGAACTATGTCAGGAATTTGTCCCAGAAGAGAGCTGAAGCCTGCCCATCCAGTCAGGAAAGACCAAATGGATGCCAAATGTCTGTTGGACATCGGGGACCGTCATTACAAATAGCCAACTAGATAGACCTAAAATGAAATAGGAGGACAGGATGCTAGATTGCCTTCAGGGAATTGCTAAGCTTTTCCCAGAAACAAAGGCCAACCCTTCCCATACTATATTCTCTTGGTGTGTTCCAGGTCCATGAATGCAGCCGAGTCCAGAGAATTAAAAATGGACAGTGGAGAGGCAGAGAGTGGTCATGAGTGGACTGTAACACAGAAACACTAAAGAACCCTGAGGAAGAACAGGGGGAAAGAGAAGATGGGTTGGTCATGTGACAAGGATAAAGGTGGACAGGTAGATAGCCCAAGGTGACCTTGGAAGAAATCAAAGAAGGCCTCTGGTGCATTGGGGGGATATTCCCTCTTCCTTCCCCCACCACAGCCCTCCATTCAACAGATTGTGGGAGTGGGAGCCTGTGGATGAGCACTGCAGAGGAATGGCAGGTGTGAAGGGGCCACTGTCCATAGAACTGGGGGAGATGTCCAACTCAAGGAGATCACGTTTGCTTTGGAGCATTTGAAGTACACTTTTCACAGCATGAAGAACCAAGCAAGATGGCGGGCACTGTAAAGGTGACATGTAGCTATAATAAGGGCTTCACTAAATCACGGATCCATGAGTACTCGGGGTGAGTACTCTCTCCATCAACAACTCAGTCCCTGTCCTTCATCATGTCAAGACAGTGACTAAATAGTCCTACTCTTTGACCCAGAGATCCCACTAAGAAAGCTTAGGCTAGGTGTATACCCCATGAGGGTCAAAGAAAGACATGCACACGCACCGAAATATGGATAGCAGTCCTTGATGGTGGTAGCAAAAAACTGGAAGTCAAGACAATGTGCACCAACTGGAGCATGGCTTGTGCAATTCTGGCTCACTCGTGTAATGGAATGTCCTGGGATCCTGCGAAATCACACATGGGAGAAATACAAAGAATCACAGAAAAACAAAGTAAAGGAAGCAGAAGCAGGAAAGTGATCCCACCATGACCACCACAACAAGGGCAGAATCAAAATGGAAAGCTGTGATGCTGGAGAAGGCAGGAGAAAGGGTCTCTTCCCTCTCTCTGCACAAGCTGGGGCTCCCTGAAGGGGAGGCTGCACGTTCTCCAGTTGCTGGGAAGATTCAGGGAGCCCCATTTTCTCGGTATTTTGGTAATGATGACTGGTTGTCCTGGGGGCGGAAACAAAGAAGAAAACTTTGGGGGAAGTAGGTGACATAAGCACAGAAGATAGTGCTCAAAAATGCCTCTGAGGGTCAAAAATCTCATTCAGATGCTAACTTGGGGACAAATGACATAGTAGAAAGAAGGTGCACTTAGAATGGCAGGACCTGAATGCAAATCCCCATTCTGCCCCTAATTACCCACATGACCTTTTGCAAGTCATTTCCCTGCTGAGGAATTTCTCTGATATGTGAGATAAGGGAGTTGGACTGGCTGACCATAAAGGCTCCCTTAAACTCCAGAGGAGGGCGTTTCTGAGACCCCTTAAGAAATCAGTCTGGTAAAAACCTGTGGCCGCCTTCTCAGAATAATGTGAAGTTCATCTTTTTTTAAAAGGTTTACAAAGGAAATCAATGATAATGAAATCCAACTACCAACACATTTTTCAAACAAGTTTACAGACCCCGGGACGGACCTGATCTAACTCCCATGATTCTTTCCCATTTAGCCCGAGGATGGATATTCAGCCTTTAACTGAACATTGAGCACTGGAACTTTTTCCTTCCCCGAGTTCCACTGGCACCGTATTTGAGAAGCCAGGGTTACTCCAATGGGAACTCAGTAGACAGCAGTTATCCCAGGGCCCTTTGCCGCGCATCAGCTGTGTGCTTTCTGGGTTCTGGAATGCCTTCAAATGCTCCCCCACCCCCAAGGCTGGCACAGTGGGCACACTCTGCAGAGCCTGCCAGCCTGAGAAGGATGCCCTCAAGTAAGCAACCCACCCCATGGGCTCTGATGTTGTCTGTGGAGGCTCTTCACTTGCTCCAGCAGCTCAGCTCTCCAGAGAATTGCCCCAGCATCCTGCGGCAGCTGACCATGGAATGGCTGGCCAGAAGAGGACAGATGGTGTCCAGTCCAAAGCTTTGCACTGAAGCACAAATGGGCACCAAGCAACATCATGGAAGGGCCCGGCAATAGGCTGCTGCTTCTGGGCGGGAAAGATTGATGATGCAACGAGAAAAGGGAACATCTGCAGGAGAATTTGCTTCTGTACCTCCAGACAGTCTTTTGGAGCTCAGCAGATTGCCAGCCGTGCCATCATCTTTGGGGCAATCGCACAGTGGTAGTTTTCTGCTGATGACTGGGAACTAGAGACTCCATACAGGAGGAGGACCTGCCTCCAGCTGCCAATCATCCCTTAAATTTGGCTCAGAGATTCTGCCCAACAATTAGCCCCAATATCACAGACGTGATCTTTCTGCTAGCCCCAGGCAAGGCATGCAGGCACTCCAAATTACCACCAGAAACATGGCGTTCAAAGGCACATCCCCACCCTCACTGCCTAGGTGGGGTGTCACTGGGTGCCCGGGCCTCTGACTGGTCTCCGGATCTCTTCCAGGAGCCACAGGTGTGGAACTCACTCGTGGAGCAAGCCATTCCCATTAACAAGCCCAGAATGTCTCTGGGAACCTGACAGACTCGGCAAAGAGGCATCTGATTAGTAGACATTAAGCCAAGGGTTGGAGGAGTCTTCTGGACCCAGGCTCTTTGGAAGCTCAACTCGAGGGCATCACCTCCGGCAATTGAGTTCCAAGCTCCCTCCTGCCATGTGGTCTTGAGATCACCAATAGGAGATACCCTCCCACTCACTCCCCATCCTTTTCCTGTAACTGAAGGAGGCAACAATAGCCCTTTGTGGGAGATGAAAAGGCTTAAGTCAATGGTGATCACACAGTTCACTGTCTTTTCTGCTCAGTCACCCCCCCATTGCCAAGGATGCCCCCCAGCTCCAAAATCAGCATGGACCCAGAGCAGTGGAACCCGGAAGTCTTTCAGGACTGCGAGTTCTAGTTTCTATTTTTCTGCATCTCAGCTAAGCAAGAAGCAACTCAAAATGTACACAGAACCAAAATAGTGTACGGACACAAAGGAAAGGAGGCAGCGCCAGAGGGAACTGGCAGGCTCCTGAAATGATGGGGCTGTTTCTGTACTTGAGGAGAATGGAAGACAGAGGAGGAAGAAGGGAAGGGAGACAGAGACAGAGAGATGGGGAGAGATGGGGAGAAAGACACAGAGAGAGAGAGACAGAGAGAGAGAGAGAAGAAGAAGGGAAGGGAAGGAAAGGGAAGAAAAGGGAAGGAAAAGGAATAGTTTGGAATCTGTAATTTTATTGATAGATGCAACTCCTGGATCAGGAAACTCTCCAATGCTGGTGGGAACTTTCTTCCTCACTGGCATAGTTAGCACCTCCTGTGGCACTGAGAGAATGAGTGGTTGGCCCATAGATCCACAATGTTTATTGGATTGAACTCAAATATTGGAACATGAAAGTGTGGGGAGCAGCCCCCACCCCAAGACTGGCAGGCAGGCCGGCCAGGGTGGGGTGTGTACCACTGGAGGGGATATGGGAACAGAAGTGATCGAATGAATATTTGAGGGTCTTAGTGAGTGGGGGTGGGGGTGGGGGGTGAGGGAGAGCCCAGTTAGCCAAGTGGGAAAACAGAGAAGGTGAAATACAAGAAAGTCGCCCACAGGAAGAAGGTCCCCATCCAGGGTGCAATGGAAAGACCACTGAGGTCCCAGGTCTTGGGTTTGAATTCCCACAGTGCCCTGGATTCCCTGTCTGCCCTCAGGCGTGTTCCTTTAGCTGGCTGAGTGAAGTGAATGAGGGTGTGGGACTCTCTTCCCCCTTCAGTCCCTCACAAGACCGGCTCCTTCCTCTGAGGGGAGCGCTGCGCAGCATCTCTTCAGCTCCTTGAACCCCTCCAGCTTGGATTAGGCGAGTGGCCCGCTGGATGCCACTTTCTCCCCTTGGGGGTCTCTGGCCCGGCTCCTCTCTTGGTTTTCTTTGGCTCATTCCTCTCAGCTGCTCGCTGGGGCCCAGGCCGAGGGGTTGGGAGGGCACCTCGAGGCCCCAGGGTGCAGCCCCTTCACTGGACAGAAAGGGCCCAGAGACGGCCCAGTCACACAGGTGGAAAGCAAGTCTGGGCGCACAAACCCAGTGGGTGATCCAGGCCGCCAGGCTCCCCCCCCCCCCC
>NC_058133.1:2646730-2647269 GCF_016433145.1 Gracilinanus agilis | reverse complement strand
GACGCGCCCTCGAGGATGCAGAAAGGCTCCCTTCTCGGCCCCCTTCGGGCTCTCCTGGGGGTGCAGACCCTGGGCAGGGCCAGCTGAGGGCTCAACGCTGCGGCCTGAGCCCCGCTTCTTGTCCTTCTCCCCGTCTCCCTTCTCTTTGGGCGCTGCCCTCTGGAAACTGTTTTGATTCAACAGCTCTTAACTGAGCGGCTTCTTCCCCAACTGCCCAATTCAGCGGCTCCCTCAGAGCCAGGGGCCGGCAGGCTCGAAGGGTGGAGCTCGGGCGCCATCTGCTGCCCACAGGCCGAGCGGCATCTTGGGGAGGGCATCGAGGCACCCAGGAGGCCGGGCAGAGGCTCTCCGCGTGGCCCTCAGACCCTGCAAAGGAGGACAAGGACGGAGGCTTTGCCACAAGGATGCTGGGAGACGCTGGCTTGAGAAGCACCTCCCTAGGGAGAGCTTTCTGCGGGAACTCCGAAGTGTCGGGCTTTATTCCCTCCAGATTAGTGAGTCTCGCTCCAGAGGGAAGAGGAAGAGCCCCCCCCCCCCCC
>NC_058133.1:2608169-2646420 GCF_016433145.1 Gracilinanus agilis | reverse complement strand
CAGATTAGGGAGTCTCGCTCCAGAGGGAAGAGGACGCGCCCCCCCCCACCCCCCCACCCCCCCCCGCCAAGAGGCAGCTGAGGCTTTAGAGGAGAGGGAGCTGCCGCAGCAAAGGGGAGCCCCAAAGGGCTCCCTTTGGGCAGGAGAAAAGTTCCACCTACTGTGTTCCACCCGCTGCATCCCTGTCGGCCTCCAGGGTGGCATGTGGGCAAGCAAGCCGTTGCCCGGGGTCTCCAGGTCCAGCACTGTCTGGGGCACCCCTGGGCACAGTAGTCGAGGCAGGGGTCGAAGGTTTGCTAATTTACCCCAAGTGGATGAATGAGGGCCTCGTCTAGGAGGCCACGGCTCCGGGCAACCGGAAGAGCACTGCATGAATGGGGTTGTTCCGCAGAAAAGACGGGGGACCTTCCTGGTGCATTTTAGGGGGGAAGGCAAAAAGCAAGGGACGATGAAGATGCTCAGGATGAATGATGAAGCTGCGGTGGGGCAAAGAGAAAATAAGGGGGAGCGGCTCTGCCTTCTCTCCCGGTGCGCCATCCCATCCCTGTGCCCCCAAGGCAGCCATTCAATCGCTTTCAAGCCCTCTAATTGGGTTATCATGGAGCCCACATCTCTCCACATTTCCTACCAGGGTGGCAGGACATACTGAATCAGGGCCATTGGTCCTCTCCCTTGGTCGATCTGGAAAAGCTCCATTTTCATGGGCTTGTTATCCTTGGCTTCCCTGCAGGACTCGGCTTAGTCTGAGCTTAGCTTTCCTGGTCCTGTTCTCATAGACTCGCCATGCTGGCCTGGCATTCATCCTCTGCCCCAAATGAGCAAGTCGTGGAGCTTCTTAATGCCCCTCCTCCCGACTCTGTAGGACTGAACGCCGCCGTATTCCTCTGTTAAATCTCTTCGCAGCCAACACTTACGGCACTTCTTGTCCTAAGACACGTCCTTGACACTAGCGATCGACAAGACAAAACCTCTCCTCTCTCACTAATCAGGGCTATTTCCAAACATACATGTATGTATATGTGTGTCTATCCCATATATGTGTATGTAGATAGTACATACATGGGGGCAACTAGGAAACATAGTGGATAGGACACTGGGCCTGGAGTCAGGAAGATTTGAGCTCAAATCTGACTTCAGACACTTACTAGCTGAAAGACCCTGGGCAAGTCACTTCACCCTATTTACCTGAGTTTCCTCATTGGTGAAATGACCTGGAGAAGGAAATGGCCCATCACTGCAGTATCTTTGCCAAGGAAGCCCCAAATGGGGTCAGGGATTGTTGGACCTGAAGTGACGATGACAACAACAAATCTGTCCCTATACACACAGATCTTATGTGCGTATATATTTAAGTTTTAAAATGGGCTGTGTGACTACTGAATCAGGAACCTGTAGGCCAGAAGATGCATTCATCGGCCATTCCTGTGTGCGACAGACTGCATCGTTCTCCTGGTCCCGATGCGTCTATCACCTCATAGGAGATGCTGCCTTCAGGGACGATCATAATAGGGGTGTCTTTGACTGGAACCAAGTGTGAATCGCATCTTTTCCAGAGGCGAGCAGCACTCGAATAAAAACCGAAATCTCAAGGGAACCAGTGTGACTGCTGGGTGGCCACAGGCCCATCCCTTAAGAAGGACTCCCCACCAGGGAAGCCTGCTGAGTTTGGGGCACGACAAAATCCCCTCCTAAGATAGAAATGCAGGAAGAGAGAAAGCCTTCGGAAGCAAAGGCTTAATATCGCTATCAGAGTTCATTTTAGGGGGGAAGGCAAAAAGTCCAGTTAAACTCTGTGTTTACATGAGATTTGCTCACCGACTATCATTTATTTACACTCGAGTAAGTAGATTTCAACTGAGAACAAAGAAAACTCAAGGCAAAATGGAATTTGTAATGAGGTTCAGTTTGTGCCAGGACCACTTTGGACTGCTCACTGTTGGGGTAGCCATAAACAGGACCAGGGAAATGGGCAGCTTCACCCTTGAGAGAAGTGGCTGCCTACAGCTGGGAACCCTCCAGCCTTCAGTGGTGTATTTGGAGCCTATGAGGAAGAGAAATGCTCCATCCACCATGATGGTGCACATGGCTCCTGCCCCTGGCGACACTCATCAGCATCTCAGCCTCCCCAGTTTTACTTGGTTGTCATTCTCTAGGCTGCAGGTCTTCTTCCTGTACATGGTGGGAAGGGTCCTCCTTGACTGTCCTTGGCTCTCACTTTGTGGTCAGTCCATCTTTTCTTCTAGGAACAATTCCCTCATGATCCCTTTACTCCACTGTCTTTCCCAGTGTCATATTTGTGATTGTGATGGGTTGCAGTCTGCTCATTCCTCCCACCATGCACGTGGCCATTGCCCTTTGGATCCCCATTAGCTTCCTAGAATCATAGCTTTAGAGGCAGATAGATTCAAGGAAATTCTTTAGTCCAATCCCCTCATTTTACAGCTAAAGAAATTGAGGCTTAGAGAGGCAAAATGACTTGGCCAGGCTCACATGAGCAGAAAAAAGTGGGTAGAATTGGAACCAGCTATGTCCTTTGATTCCCAATCCAGTCCTTTTTCCACCTTTCAGTTCAGAGGAGGTCCCTCTGCTGAATGCCAGTTTTCTTTTGTAGTATTCTTTGACTGAGAGTCATGGAATGAGACAGTCTGAAAACATGCAAATGAAGATTCATGAAAACAATGTGAATCAGTGGCATTTCAACAGCACATTAACATTGGCAGAGTTGGTTTTGTTGCTGTTTGGGGTTTAATTTTGGTAGGGCATGCAAATATTAGTATACACATTTTACAGCTAAGTAAACTGAGGCTCGAAGAGTGATTTGGCCATAGTGACAAGAGTAGCAAGAGTCAGAGCTAGGATTTGAACCCAAATCCCTGATTCCCAAAGTCTCCATCTTGCTTAAACTGAACCAACAGAGGTCATATTCTTAAAGCAGAAACTGTTCTTGAATTAGACCATAATAGGAAACCAACCAGAAAAGATAAGCCCCATAGCCTTACAAATACATTTACTGCACCTTCTTCATGTCATATCTATTTGTCTAGCATAGGTTAGAAGCTTCTAGAATGCCTGGCCCATCCTAGGGAGAGGGGGAACAACTCTGGCCAAGAACTTTCTCCCAAGACTAAATGCCAATAGCATATGATCTCAGTGTTGGAATGTGTACTAAGTTTTATAGTCTAAACCCTAGGCATGAATCCTCACTAAAGTGGCCTCAAGAAACCATCTTCTCTTCCTAAGGGTAAAAAATCTCCATTTCTTCCAGCCCTTCCCCTAATGACCTGGTCTTGAGTTCCATCACGAAACTGCCTGCCTTTCTCCAGGCATGCCCCATTAGATGAATGTCTCACAAAGAATATGGCGCCCCAAATGGAACTCAATATTTGAGGTGTAAACTGAATATACACAGTAGAGCAGGACTGCTCCTTCCCTTATCCCAGACACTGTGCATGAAATAAGGCAGCCTAAGGTCACTTTGGCTTTCTGGTACCCACACCACTGCCCACTTACACTGGGTTTGCAGAGATCCACCTAAAATCCCTAACTCTTTCCCACTTAAATCGTTATGAAAACTATTGCTCTCTCTACCTATAGAGTGCTCATTTGTTCATTGAACCTAAATTCATGGCTTAATATTTATTCCTGCCAAGTTTAACCTTACTATATTCTCATCTGTAAGCATGATTATACATGTTGTATGGGAGGCAGCACAGCACAGCAGACAAAGGGGCTGACCTTCAAGTTGGGAATTCTGGTGCTCAGGTTCTGCATTCGACAGATACTGGCCAGGTGTCTCGGGGTGAGACCCTTCCACTCTTAGCACCCCCCACTAACTCTATGATGAGCTCCATGACTCCAAGTTAGAAAGGAGGTCCTGGTCTGTACCAGGGAAGGTTCCCTACACCTCAGAAGTCCCAGCTACAGAGTTTATGTCTATGTTCCACACACATTATAGACCTGTATGGGCACATCCAATATGCACGTGTGTGAATATATGTGGGCAATATGTCGATAATGCACATCTCTATGCACACAATGTCTCTATGTGTACAGATAGGTGTTTATGTGCACTTATACATACTTGTGTTCTCTGTAGACATACATAATATATTCAAAGTGCTTTGCAAAGCTGAAAGCATACTACAAATACTCATTGGTTTTGTTATTGCTATCAGCCATAAGATTTGGCCCATTGTTCTAGCTCACAAAGGACTTTGGCAATGTGCATTCTTCTGTCGTGCAAGATAAAGGTTAGCCCTCTAATTTCTGAAGAAACTCCCTGTGTCCTCAAGACAGAGACTATGCCACTTTGCACCTCAGTAAATGTGTATCTAGAAAATGGATGGGACGGATTGGATCACCCCCATCCCCTTCCAGGGTGGATGTCATGTGTTTTTTTTTAAACCCTTGTACTTCGGTGTATTGTCTCATAGGTGGAAGATTGGTAAGGGTGGGCAATGGGGGTCAAGTGACTTGCCCAGGGTCACACAGCTGGGAAGTGGCTGAGGCCGGGTTTGAACCCAGGACCTCCTGTCTCTAGGCCTGACTCTCACTCCACTGAGCTACCCAGCTGCCTCTGTCATGTGTTTCTTGGCAGCAATACTGCATCCAGTTGATGGTACCAGACACCATGTTTTAGGACGGAAGCTATAAAAATTGTGCCGTTAAGTTATTGAATTCTACGCTATGAACCATAAGTGTTGTTTCTAGGCAATCAGACCCAAACGAGCTCGACTCCAAGCAGGGCTTGACCTCCAGGGGCTCTGTGGACCCTCCTTTCCACCTCCAGGATTCCCCGAGTCTTGGAAACTCAATAGGCAGGTGGGTGACCTGGGGAAGCGGCGCACTGAGAAAGATGGAAGGAAGCATTTCTGTAACTTCTTCAGAGAGAAATTCTCGTTCCCAATAACATAGTGGCTCAGAATCAGCTAGCAAGCTCCATTAGGAGATGCAGCGACAAACACTATGCCAAATGGGTTCAGTGGGAAGTACGGCTCAGCCATTCTATGGCAATTCTCAACGTGAGGAACTCCATATAGACATGAGGTTGGGGAAGATCTGTTGGGATGAATATTAACAAAAGTGATATGATTGCCTATAAAGCACACTTCCAATTCACAGCATATAATTAAATAACTTATGTGGCAATTAAATTATATGCCAATTAAAGTGAATTGCAAGCTTTAATAGAACACACTGAAAAACAAATAAATGACAAATATTACTAGCACACATCATTTACTCTTTTATCTCCTAAGCAGAATTGACATTTAAACAATTAATATTGACCCAAGAGCCATGGATTCTGCATGTAGAATGAAAGTCTTTGAATGACTGCTACAACCCTGAGAATACTTTTTGGAACATATTGGCTAGTGCCCAACCATGTGAAGAAGCATCCTGTCATACTGCCTGAAATGAGGAAGGAAATGGACTATCTAAGCAAATGACTCTTCCCATATTTGGTACTTAGCACAATGAGGTAACCATATGACTGAACTCAGAAAAAACTTGCAAGCATCTCTTATTTTCTGTCACCTTTCCCAAGCCTACCGCTGATACCCAAGGTCAATTCTTGTCATCCAGAAGCCACCTTGGCATTGGAAAATAAAATTATGTAGTAGCCAAGCCGTAATTCCGCATAGCTCTTAGAAAAAGCTAGCACAAGAAATATTGAACATAAATGAGAAAATCTGTGATTGACTCGAATTCACAAATTCCACTGAGAGGGAGGCATGAAAAAATGACTCCCACCAACCAGAGACTATTGATTGCAAGCAGGCTTCAACTTCACGTCATATCACATGTCAACTCCTCCAGCCCTCTTCTCATTCTACAGTCTAGAATCATCGATTCCTGCTACATGGTTGAATGAGGCATGGCAGAAAGGGGCTCTTGTTCTTTTTGAATTCCTCCAAGGGTGGCTGTCTTGAGCATCATTTGGCAAGGAGTGTCCACAGATGGCTGCACCCACCTCTTTTGACCACTGGTATTAAAATTTATAAGAAAAGGAATTTTGCATCTCCAGAGCTAATGATGAATGAAAATGCAAGCTGGAGCAGCATTAGAAACTCAAATGCTCTGCTATTATTTTCCTCCAAACAACATTCTAAATAGGGCAGATTTCTGTGAGTTAGAGAAAGGGAAGGGCCCAAACTCCCAGAAAATCAATTCTCTATTCCCCGTGGATCTCTCAAGGAAGGATACTGATATCCATAACTAAGACACATGCACACACACTCGTTTTTCTCATATATGTTCCCTGCCCTGCATTCTTTGTAACCATGGTATCCCAGACTCTGTGATGGGTTCCCATGATCTCCAACTGCCAAAATCCCAGGACTAGGAAATGGGGTGGGAAAGTAGAAAGAATGCTCTATTTGGAGTCCAGAGGACCCCATTCTGAATCTAGGGACCTCTCATTATAACTGTGTAACCACTGGTAAACTGGCCCATTTATCTGCCCCTCCGTTTCCTCATTTCTAAATGAGGGTGTTTTAAAATAAGTTGAACTTGCAGGTTCTGTGTCTAAATCTGTGGTTTTAAGAGTCCTCTCAGCGCTGGTAAAGTGTGCCCAGGAGAACAGTGATGAGGTCATCATCATTCACTCACCTTGTGTGTGCATCCTGACTCCTACCACACCGTCTGGCACTAGTTATAAAAACAATAAGAAACAGCAGGACAGGACAACTAGCATTCAGAAGACACTTTAGTAACAGCATTAAAAACAAGGGTTCATGGAGGAATTCCATGTGAACTGGGAGAACCTCCTTGAACTGATGCAGAGCAAAAGGAGCAGAACCAGGAGAACACTGTACACAGAGACGGATACACTGTGGTACAATCAATTGTAATGGACTTCTCCACTAACAGCAATGCAATGATCCAGAACGATTCTGAGGGACTTGGGAGAAAATGTATCCACATCCAGAGAAAGAACTGTGGGAGTAGAAACACAGAAGAAAAACAACTACTTGACCACATGGGTTGATGGGGATAATATTGAGGATAAACAATCACCCTAATGTAAATATCAATAATATAGAAATAAGTCTTGATCAATAACACATGTAAAACCCAGTGGAATTGCACATTGGCTATGGGAGGGGGAGAGAGAGAAGGGGGGGGAAGAATATGAATCATATAACCATGGAAAATTTTTCATGATTAATCAATAAAATTAAAATAACTTTAAAAAACTAGGGTTCATACAGCACTTGAATGGGTAACAATTTTAACATGCTGTCTCATGTCATCCTCATAAAACCCATGGGGAGTAGATGTTATTGCTACCCCATCTTACAGATGAGGAAACTGAGTAAGGCAGAGGTCTGTATAGAGATTTGTTGAAAGTCACACAACTGGTGAGTGTCTGGGGCTAGATCTGGACACATCATTCCAGGTCCAACATTCATATGCACGGTGCCTCCTAGCTCTCTTTCTGGAGTTAGAAAACATTCAATACTTGCTGAAACCACACCATCACTGGATAGGGCATGCCATTGTCCAAGACACTCCTCACTCAACATGGGGAACACAGGCAAGACCGAAAGGTCATTGCACCCTTCATTGGGCAGTGGTCTGGGTCTCGTACTTTCCTTCCTCTCAATGACCCATGTTGTTGCACATATAAAGAAAAACTCAGGACCGCCAGTCCAGAGTCCCATGCTGGCTCTGCTCAGACAAACTGGGTCCATTCAGGTTGGGAGGGGGCTGGGAGGGGAACCAGTATCAAACACTGCCCCCAAGATGGGCTGCCCTGGGCCTTCTCCACTGGCTTCTCATCTCTCATACCCATTTGTTGTTGAGATCGCTAACATGGCGTAGCCTACTTGGGCCCACCAGCAGCCTCACCATTGTCCTCCAGTTCTTCTCAACTTGAAGTCTTTATTTGATCTGTCTTTGTGGATAAAGAACCAACAGAAAAGCATTCATTTATGAAGCCCCTACTGTGTGCCCGGCACTGTGCTTGAGAAACAAATACAAGGAATGAAATAAGCTCCAGACTAGGATGAAGAGCTAAACAGACAAACAATGGAGTGGTCCATCTGGTGGAGGGAGAGGGCAGCAGGCTGGATGATAATTGGGAATTGGTGCTACTCTTAATGATGTCAAGCATCTCCCAGAAGGCCCAACTTTTTCACAGTATTATTGCAGTGACTCTGAGACACGCCATATTGCAGTCTCCAAAGAATTAAAGTTGGGGTCACCCAAAGGGCTGTGGAGAGGCCCGTAGTGGGCATAAGCATTGAACAGACCAATCATCACATATGATAACTGGAAAACAACTAATCCAATGAAAAGTTGTGAGGACAGAACTGGATTACTTATTGGATTACTCAAATGAAAGAGGCCTTCCATGGAGACATAATGGTTGATGAAAGAACACGTCCTTCAGGGGTCATAACCTTGTTTTGTCACAGACTCAGAGGATTTTTAAATCATAATTACAGGAAACAATGTCAGCAGTTAAATAAAAAGAAAGATGGAACTTTCCCTCTGCCCTGAGGAAAGGGTCATCGACCAGCAGAAATCTATCGGAGGTGAGTCCCGGGTTCAGACTCAAATCAAGCTGAGTAAAACCAGCAGATACATGAAGAATGTACAGCATCACAGAGACAGCTGAGAGGGGCTTCTGGGGCCATATTACCTAACCCTCTTGCTTTACATCTGAGGAAACTGAAGTACAGAAAAGTCTCGGTGACTTGTCCATGGCCGCCTGAGGTGGGATGTGGACCCCGGTCCTCCTGACTCCAAAGTAAGCGCCCTGCCCCTTGTACCACATTGCCTCCTTGCCTCGATGCTCCAAGAAAAGGAGAAAGGGGCTAAAATATGACGATGGCAAGGACAGAACACCCGAGGTAGAATTGTTCCGATTTGTGGGCAGCAAGTGCTGTTGGTGAGGTGGTTTGGCTGCACCAATGGACTTTAGTTTCTGCCTTGTTCTGGGGCAGCCCACAACCCGTCTCCTCATTCAAATCAAATCCATGTTCATTTTCCATAGAAAACTTACCCAGTGTTTACCCACAGTACCCAAGTGGGGGCCCTTGTTTTTTGTTTTGTTTCCAGTATTCTGGGGGAGCAACATATCATTTGAGGAGTCTGTCCCTTGTCTCTTCTCACTAAAAATGGCCCATACAGGCTCCGAGCCCGTTCCCCACACAGAGGTCGCCATTGGCAGGTACCATACTGCCTACCATTGTTCTTGCCTTTGGTGGTAGGTTAATGTCAACATTCTCCCCGTGGCACTCGTGCCTCGTGCAATGAGGGTCCTCGGTCTGGCTGGGTTGGTTGTTTTTCTAAACAAAGGACTCGACAGAATAGGAACTGCCCACATAAAAAGCCTTTGGGGAAATGGGCTCACATGACAGCGTAGGTAGTGCTAGTTTCTGGGAGGTCCTGACCACACTCAGTCACTGGGTCCCCCTCCTCAGACTTTCATCCATCTCTTCATGATGTCCTTCTCCCAGCATCCTGCACTCCTCCTGTCCCTCTGACCTCCATCTTTCCACTCTGTCCTGCCCTGAAATGACCCATTTTGTCCTCTCCCAGCCTGCCAACAGGGTCCATGTCACAAGAAAGGGTAAGAAGCCCCTGCTCTCGGTGTGGATCCTGAGAGCTTGTGACCCGCTCGGTCACACAGCCAGGGTGTCCGAGGTGGGCCTTGAGTGCCGTTTTCTGACTCTGAGCACTTTTCCACTGTCCCACACAGCTTCCTAGAACTTGATAAAAAGAAATGACAAAGGCTAGGGGGCTGCTTCCAGGGGCCACAGAAACCAAGAGAGAAATGTGTGTGTGAACCAGGTCCAGAGGAAAAGTGGCAACCACAGACACAGGGGCGCAAGTCCTCCTAGAAGAAGAAAATGGGACGTCGGGCTGGTGTCATTACTGGATGGAAAGGCAGGGGACCCCCGCCACATCCCCCATGTTTCTACAAAAAAGTCCACATTCTCTCGGCATCCTCCAGTGGTCTTAATTCTTCCTATGGAGGAGACTGAGGTGCCCCCAAAGGATAGAGTGCTCCCAGCAAGCATTGCTGCCCATCTTTGGAAATGACGCAAGTGCGGAGATAGCGTGTTTCCCATTTTTACAGGCAAAGTGCACTTAGGAGTCCAAAGGGGGAAAACCCCAAACCCGCCAGCATCCTGCCAGTCCTAAGCCAGGGCTGCACGCATGACTACATGCGCAGAGTCTGGCTCACCTTCCTCTGAGAATCGCAGCTCCATGTCTGAGACAATGAATGTTAAAAAGAGCTTTTCCAGGTAACTTGAAAAAATGATAGTTTTAAAACTGGAAAAGTTGGAGAAAAAAATACTAATAGAGGGCAATTTCTTACAAATCACATCAGCAGAATAAACCCTAAATTAACAACTTAAAGTTAATTAGGAAACATTCCAGGCAACAACTCATTATGAATGTGTACGCATACAATTACATGGAAGTGTGATTAAAGATAAATGTATGTACTCAGCGAGTGAATCGGAAATCAGACAGACATTTTCCGTATTAGACTCGTAGGGTGAGCTGTTCAGACTCGTTCCTTCTGCCAGGGTGCTCCCCTGGGCACGGAGCGTCCTCTCTCGGACCTGGGCTGCAGGCTGGAGGGACAGTTCTCTTCTGGGGCCCTGGGAGGGGTTTCATCGAGCACGGGTGGTCACGCAGCTCGGCAAAGGTCGGGAAGGGGGCCGCCACAGAGACTGGTCTGGAGCCCTTGAACCCTGAAACCTAAGCAGAGGCGCCCTCCAGTCAGAAGAAGGGGCTCCGTTCTCGCATCATTTCAGCAACTCCTGGCCATCTCCTTCATGGGTGGCAGAGCCACAGGGCGGGAGAACTTGTTCTTTCAGCCGCCCGTGCCAGGAGGATCATCTCCTTCCCCACTTCCCCACTCTGAATGAGGGACAAAGTGCGGTCCTGGAGGATGGACCAGTCCCCTGGCAGCGTGGGCGACAGCCAGGGAGATGGACGCTTTGCTGTTTAACACATGCTAGGATGGGGGCTCGAGCCAGAGTCCAGGCTGGGGACGTGGATGTTAAATGGCGTCATTTCCAAATGGGCCCCAAAGTCAGTCCAAACGGAGATGGGCGATGGGTGTCTGAGCTCACTTCCAGGCCAACAGTGGTCTTTTGTACACAAGAATGATGCCACCCTCCTAAGCTGAGGGTTTCTCAGAAATGGCCTCCGGAGCAGGGGCTGACACAGACTCAGGGGAAAAGTGGGAAAGGGCAGAGGTCCAGGGAGCGGCAGCTGTAGGAACAGGACCGAGGCAGGGGCGGAGGGGAGCCCCACACAGTTGCCCCAGTCTAAATTCACCTGCGAGACCAGCAGGTGTAGCTCGTACCATTCAGCTTTTAGGGAACTCTCATTCTCAGGGTGTCCAACTCAGGTGGAAATGGGCCATGTGTTGACTTCAAAAACCACAAATTCATGGTATCTGTGTTGTCCACCATCTTTATTTTGCTCAACTTGCCCAGGGGCCTTCTCCTCTGGTTCCTGATGTCCCTGGGGGCTCCCCCGGGGCTGACAAAGGGCCTTCATTTGGCCGAAGATGGATGGATGGCCCTTGCACGCACCCAGAGTGGAGGGTTGACCAGAAGTACATGGACGGAAGAGGTTACCCACCCAGAACCCCGAGTCAGGGGTGAAAGTTTGCTCTCCGTAGGATCTCTGTCTGGTTTTATAATAATTATCCACCTCCTTGGCGCCTGGGGCCAGGCCCGGCCCCTTGGGCCACTCTCCCTTTGGCCCTGGACTTTGGTACGGCCTCCTTCCCTCTGGGTACTTGGTTTTCCCATCTGGCCTGGAGCCGAGAGCCAGACACAGCGGTTCTGCTCGCCGGTGTGGCTTAGCAGGGACACTCTGTGGTCAAGGGCCGGCCTTCCATCCCGCCTGGGGAGCAGCACAAACACACCAGGAGCCAAGCACTGATAGTCTACTTTATTGATGAGGCTGACCAAGAAGACACGGCCTGGGTGGACTCGGTGCCGGGAAAGGCGCCCACCCCAGCTCCAGGGCGGGCAGAATGGCCTGGGCCCACCCTAGAGGGCTCCCTGGGCTGCGGTGTCAGGCCATGAGCAGAACCATCTTTCCCGCGGCCCCTGCGCTCTTGATGATGTCCTCGTGGGCCTTGGCCGCGTTCTCCAGCAGGTAGTGAGACCCAATCACGGGCTGCAGCCAGCCCGACTCGATGCCCGCCAGCAGCGCGGACAGGGTCTCCATGAAGTCCTCCTGGGCCACAGAGAGAGATTCAGCCCGTCTACACACCACCACCTCCCGGGTCGGGGGCCCTCGGGACTCCGGCCTCTCGGACGTTCGGGGAGGGGGTCGCTGGCTTCCCCAGACCGCCTGCCCGGGCTCGGGGCTGCAGGGACGGGGGCAAGCACTCACCTTGGAGGAGGAATATAAGGACATTCCAATGATGCTGATCTCCTTCTTCATGGTGTCCCTGGGGTTGATTTCGATGGGGCCCCTGGAGCCAACGATCTGGGGCACAGGGAGACGGGCTCCCGTTAGGGGAGGGGCGGCCCGGACCACAGCCCCCGGGCCCAGGGAAAGGGCGAGTACTCACGATCACCCTTCCTCCATAAGAGAGAAGATGCAAGTCGTTGTGGAGGTTGACGTTGGACACCATCTCGATGATCACGTTCACCCCGTTTTCGCCGACGTATTTCTACCCCAGACCAAGGATGGCGGTCAGGAAGGCCCCGACCCCTGTCCGAGAGGCCTGAGCAACGGCACCGCGGTCCCTCTGCTGGGATGCGAGCGCCAAGGACCCCGTCTCCAAAGGGGAGCCGAGCCAGGCCAAGATGGCGCCCGCCCAAGGCCGGCACGCCGTCCAAGACTGCGTTCAGAGGTCCCTGCCCACGCCGGGCCTGGCAGGGCCTCAGAGCTGGCTTGACCCAGGAGAGGGGCGAGAAACTAGGAACCCTGCTTTATAGATGGGGAAACTGAGGCTCAGTCTCCGAGCTGACTACCAAGTGTCTGTCTGGCACCAAAAGAGGAGGCCCACGGACTGTGGAGGGGGACGGACACGTGGCCATCGGGCAGGCCTGGCCGTAGGGGGCTGCCCAGTCCCCATCCACCCATGCTCCTGGACGGACCCTCAGAGCCGCTGGCCTCTCACGCCTGGAGTTTCCTTTCCCAAGTCCAAGGGACCACACAGCGGAGGGGGAGACACTGACCAGCTGAGTGGCCTTAGACAGGTCACCTGTCCTGCCCGCCTCGGTCTCCTCAATAGTAAAATGGGCATCCGCTTCCCAGGGACGTCATGAGGAGGAGGGGACAAGCGCTGGGCCCAGGGCCGGCCACGGAGCTGATGGGGTGACGCCACCCCAGAAGGCAGAACTGGGCCTAAAGGGACAGAAGGGCCCAATGGCCTGGGCCCCCCCAGTCATCTGCGTCCAGAGACAACCATCAGGATGGCCACCAATGGCTGACTCCTTCCCTGTCTGACCCACAGCTCCAAAGTGCCCGATGCCATCTCTGAGGCCGTCACAAGAAGCCCTTCTTGCCTGTCCCTTCTGCCCGGGGAGGCAGAGCCCAACGCACCCCAGTCTAGCCTGGCCACCCCCACAGTGCCCCAGGGGCCATGCCTAGCTGGAGGGACTCTGGGGTCACATCTCACAGACCCCCTCCTTCTTGGGGCTCTGGGGTCACATCTCATAGCCCTCCTTCTCGGGGCTGGGGCTCTGGGGTCACGTCTCACAGCCCCGCCTTCTTGGGGCTGGGGTTCTGGGGTCACGTCTCACAGCCCCCCGTTCTCAGGGCTCTGGGGACATATCTCACAGCCCCCCTTCTTGGGGTTCCAGGGTCACATCTCACAGCCCCCCCTTCTTGAGGTTCTGGGGTCACGTCTCACAGCCCCCCCTTCTCGGAGCTCCAGGGTCACGTCTCACACACCCCCCTTCTTGGGGTTCTGGGGTCACGTCTCACAGTCCCCCTTCTTGGGGTTCTGGGGTCACATCTCACAGCCCCCCTTCTCGGAGCTCCAGGGTCACGTCTCACAGCCCCGCCTTCTTGGGGTTCTGGGGTCACATCTCACAGCCCCCCTCCTTCTTGGGGCTCCAGGGTCACATCTCATAGCCCTCCTTCTCGGGGCTGGGGCTCCGGGGTCACGTCTCACAGCCCCCCTTCTTGGGGCTGGGGTTCTGGGTCACGTCTCACAGCCCCCCCGTTCTCAGGGCTCTGGGGACATATCTCACAGCCCCCCTTCTTGGGGTTCCAGGGTCACGTCTCACAGCCCCCCCTTCTCGGAGCTCCAGGGTCACGTCTCACACCCCCCGTTCTCAGGGTTCCAGGGTCACGTCTCACAGCCCCCCTTCTTGGGGCTGGGGGCAGGCCCACCTGGATCCTGTCGACGTAGCCCGCCTCTCGGTGGTTGAAGATCTTGTGGGCGCCGCTCTTCAGGACGACCTTCCTGCCCTGGTCGGTGCCCGCCGTGCCCAGGACCTTCAGGCCGTACGCTCTGGCAATCTGGCACGTGGCTATCCCGACCTTGGGGAAGAGAAGGCAGTTCGGGTCTCCCTCCGCGACGCTGGCCTCAGCCACGTGACGTCCGGCCTGGCACCGACACTGGCCTGTGCGATGCCCCCGGGGCCACCGAGGGGGGAGGTGCTCCAGCCAAGAGCCAAGGAGGCCCGGATTCGACTGTGGCAATAGCAGCCTCTGCCTCGGTTTCCTCATCTGAGAAATGGGCACGTGCAGGGGCCCAGCTCCAGGTGGCTATTGGGGTGGAAGCCCCTTGGCCCAGCCGGGGCCCCCATGCAGAGCAGGAAGGGCCTCAGGCCATCTCGAGAGCCTCCCTCTCCAGCTGGGGCCCTCAGGGGCCTCCACAGGAGGAAACTGGGGCCTGGGAAAGGAGGGGCCTCGTGCCCGGCTCTTGGGTGGCAAGCTTCTGAGACAGGATTCGAACCCGGGCCTGCTGCCTCTAGACCACTGGTTCTGCCCATCTGTGCAGTTATCTCTGGTGGGGGGGCTCTCAGGGGCCCCGTGAGGCTGCTGGGCACTTCGTTTGCCCTTTCTATAGGAGCAGCCCCCCACCCACAGGCCAGGCCCGGCACCCCCAGAATACTCACCCCACCGCTGGCCCCGTGGACGAGGACGGTCTCTCCGGGCCTAGCCTGAGCCCTGCATTAGAGAAGAGGGCCACGATGGGGGGCGGCGATGGGGGGCAGCAATGGGGGCTGAGGGGTGAGCCCGGGATGACCCCCGGTGTCTGGAGTCCAGTGGCTCACAGGGCCCAGACAGGCCAGAGAAGGGACAGGGGACTGGGATGGTGGCTGGACTTGGGGTGCCCCCAGGCTCTCCCTCTGCAGCGGTGGGTTCAAGGATCAGGGTTCCGATGGCGGCAAAGCCAGGGGGAGGCGCCTCCACAAGCAGGGATGGGGGAGCCCCAGGCCAAAGGGCTCAGACCCTAGCCCAGAAAGGACTGGTGGGGGGGGGTACCTACTTGTGGAAAAGGGCACGGAAGGCGGTGAAGTAGGGGATCCCCAGGGCTGCGCCTTGGCTGAAGCTCAGGGTTTCGGGCAGGGGGAAGACTGTGTGCACCGAGGCCACTGTGTACTCCGCGTAGCCCCCCGTGATGGTCTTCGTGGTGAACACGCGGTCTCCCTTCTGTGGGGAGGACAAGGGGATGCCTCAGGGAGGGGGCAGAAGGCAGGGGAGCGGGTACCCGGGCACAGCCATCCCAGGCAGACACCCCCCAAGGGGCACTGGTGGGGGAGCGGGTACCTGGGCACAGCCATGTGGCAGAGCTGCTGCTGGCACAGACTCACATCCCCCCGGGGAAGGGGCACCGGTGGGGAGGTGGGGGAGCCCGAGGCCCAGACCAGGGCTGAGGGTCTGGGGGTCCCTAGGATACCTTGAAGCCATCCACGCCTCGGCCCAGGGCTTCCACGACCCCCGCTACGTCACTGCCCGGCGTGTAGGGCAGGGTGGGCACCCGGCTGTACGTCCCTGAGCGGATGTAGGTCTCCACGGGGTTGACGCCACAGGCATGGACCTTGATCAGGATCTAGGGGTGGCAGGGAATTGTGGGCTGGGCTCTCTGAGGGGGTCCCCCCTCGCTGCAGCCCCCCCATCCCCCAGCCCTTCCTGGTGCGAGAGGGGCCCCCACCTGGTTGTCTTTGGCCTCAGGAATGGGGACGTCATGTTGGAATCGCAGCACCTCGGGGCCCCCGAACTCCAGGACCCTGATGGCGTTCATCACCTTCTGCCCGCTGGCCATGGTACCGGGTCAGCCGGCCGCAGCCCTAGGGGTGGACATCCAGCAGTCCGAAATGGCAGAGCCCCTTCCCTAGGTTCCCCCCAACCACTCCCCGCTCTACAGATGAGGAAACTGAGGCACAGCAAGCAAGTCACCGGCCTGGGGCCCCTAACCAAGAAGCTCTGAGGCAGGACTCCACAGTGGTCAGGGTCCAAGACCTCAGAGAGCCCCCACAGGCCCCCTCTCCCACCAGAAATTGGGGCCAACTCATCAGCTGTGCAGGGTCACTGGGGGTGGGGTGGGTGGGTGGGAGCAGATTGATCGCGGTCCCTCCGAGCCCGGTGGGGGGTGGGGGGTGGCGAGGGTTTGAGCCCTGAAGCCCCGGGGCCTCTTCGGGTCAGTTCCAGGGCCAAGCTCCAAGGGCTCAGCCAGGGGACCAAAGGTCGCCGCCCGACCCGCCAGAAGCGGCCCGCTGGGAGAGGGACCTGCTCTAGAAATTGAAAAGGGGATTCGAGGCCCGGCTCTGCCGCCCGCTTGCCCCCTCGTCCTAAGGGAGAGCCCTCGTTTTAGAGAGGGGTCAGCCGAGCGCCCCAGCAGGACTTGAACTCGGGGCTCGGCCTTCCCCATATTTCTAGAGCGGAGCCCCGGCTGCCCGAACTCGCTCTGGGACACACGGCAGGTGCCTAATAACTGCTGCACGTGGCTGGACCCCTCTCAGGGCCTAAGGGGCAGGTGGGGGAGGGGGAGGGAGGAAGGAGCAGGAAGGGGGAAGGACAGCCAGTTGAGCCCAGACCCGGTCAGGCCAGGATGGCTAGGCCCGGCCTCGCAGGCCTCACGCGCCCTGCCGGACCACGGCTCCGGAGAAGCCCGGGAAAGAGGGAGAGGCCCGAGGCCGCAGCTCACCCAGCCTTGTCCGCGTACTCCAGAAGCTCTGGGAGCTCTCAGAGCTCAAAATGGACCTGCTGGACCGAAGGGCGGAGCTGGCAGCCCTAGAGGCCCCTCCCCTCCCCCTTCACCCCACCCCCGGCGTTTCGAGGCCCCGCCCCCGGTGCCTCGGAGAAGCCGTTTGTGCCCCGGCGGCCGCCGTCGCGCTCAACATGGCTGCGCCCATGGGGCCGCTGCCACGTCACGTAGGGGTTCGCGTCAGGGGAGCATTCATGGAGGGCTCGGGCGAGTTCCAGAAGTGGAAGACGCAGGGCCTGAGCAAGGCAGACCTGAGCCGGCAGGGCGTCATAGACGAGGATGTGGCGGAGCTGGTGGAGCTCCTGAACGGCCAAGAGGAGTTCTTCACCAGGAGTTCCTGTGCGGGACGCATCTTGCTGCTGGACGGGGTGAGTGACTTGGCCCTGGCCTCCTCCTGCTTCTCTGCCTCAGGTGTCTGTTGTCATGGAAAGCGCGCGGATTGGGCCTTGTTACCCTGGAAGCACCCCTGTGTGTTGCCATGGCAACGGAGGACCGGAGCGAACGCACATTTCTCTGCCTCCCCTGGGCCTAGCTGCTGTTACCATGGAGACTTCCGCTCTTCCAGCCCTGGCCCCGCCTCTTCGGAGGGTCCCTGATTGGGTCGCCCGGGGCCCCGCCCCCAGCATTGAGCAATTTACCGGGTTGGAGCAGAGTCCAGGGTCTGGGAAGGCAGTTCCGGGACTTAGCGGGGTGCAAGGGCCCGCGGGCGAGGACCCTGGCTGCGCAACCACAAGTCATGGCTGGGCCTCAGTTTCTCCTCCTTTGGGGCCAGGTGGGTCGGTGCCCACCCCGAAGAGGAAGCGCTGTGCCCCCCTGTGGCTGGCCTCTCCCTCACCCGGGCCCAAGCCCGGTTCCAGCTGTTCTAAGCTCAGAGCCAGCAGCCCAGGCCTCCTTAAAGCATCACCAGGCCTAGGAAGCTGTCCGGACGTCCTGAAGCTAGATCCCAGGTTCCAAGAAGGGACCATGTGGGCTAGTCCCCTGGCCCCCAGAGCAGCTCAGGCATCAGCCTGTACATGTATGTGGGTAACCTACAAAGTCCCAAACCCAGCCTTCCCTGGGACACACAGAGGAAGAACTAAAGGACCTCCAGCCTTCCAGCCAGCCATGACCCTCTGATGATTGTGGCCCCGCTTTTCTAGAGGACAGGGATGTGCAGAGAGGCAGAGCCAGAGAGCCACCCAGTGTTTGTAAACTCCTCCAGTGAGCATTTTCTGCCCTGTTTTTTTTAATCCTTTTTTTATTTTTTAGAAAAACTTTCCATGGTTACATGATTCATGATCTTACTTTCCCCTTCACCCCCTCCCATAGCCAATACGCATTTCCACTGGTTTTAATATGATCAAAACCTGTTTCCATATTATTGATAGTTGAACAATGCCCAAAGAGCACTAAAAGACTGCCTGCCCTTTTTATCCAGCCATACCATTGCTGGGTTTGTACCCCAAAGGGATCATAGATAAACAGACTTGTACAAAAATATTTATAGTCGTGCTTTTTGTGGTGGCAAAAAACTGGAAAATGAGGGGGTGTCCCTTGATTAGGGAATGGCTGAACAAATTGTGATACCTGCTGCTGATGGAATACTATTGTGCTCAAAGGAATAAAGAACTGGAGGGATTCCATGTGAACTGGAAAGACCTCCAGGAAGTGACGCAGAGTGAAAGGAGCAGAACCAGGAGAACGTTGTACACAAAGGCTGATATACTGTGGTAAAATCGAATGTAATGGACTTCTGTACTGGCAGCAATGTAGTGACACAGGACAGTTCTGAGGGATTTATGGAAAAGAACACTACCCACATTCAGAGGAAGAACTGCAGGAGTGGAAACAGAAGAAAAATAACCGTACAATGTTCTTATTCCTTTGAGCACAATAGTATTCCATCACCAGCATATACCACAATTTATTCAGCCATTCCCCAATTGAAGGGCATCCCCTCATTTTCCAGTTTTTTGCCACCACAAAGAGCACAGCTATAAATATTTTTGTACAAGTCTTTTTATCTATGATCTCTTTCGAGTACAAACCCAGCAATGCTATGGCTGGATCAAAGGGCAGGCAGTCTTTTATTGCTCTTTGGGCCTAGTTCCAAATTGCCCTCCAGAATGGTTGGATCAGTTCGCAACTCCACCAGCAATGCATTACTGTCCCAATTTTGCCACATCCTCTCCAACATTTATTACTCTCCCCTGCTATCATTTTAGCCAATCTGCTGGGTGTGAGGTGATACCTCAGAGTTGTTTTTGATTTGCATTTCTCTAATTATTAGAGATTTAGAAAACTTTCTCATGTGCTCATTGATAGTTTTGATTTCTTTATCTGAAAATTGCCTATTCATGTCTCTTGCCCATTTATCAATTGGGGAATGGCTTGAATTTTTATACAATTGATTTAACAGCTTGTATATTTGAGTAATTAGACCCCTGTCAGAGTTTTTTGTTATAAAGATTTTTCCCCAGTTTGTTGTTTCCCTTCTGATTTTGGTTGTGTTGTTTTTGTTTGTACAAAAACTTTTTAATTCGATGTAATTGAAATTATTTTACATTTTGTAATTTTCTCTAACTCTTGCTTGGTTTTAAAATCTTTCCTTTCCCAGAGATCTGACAGGTATACCATTCTGTGTTCACTTAACTTATTTATAGTTTCCCTCTTTATATTCAAGTCATTCAACCATTCTGAATTTATCTTGGTGCTCTGTTTTTTAAAGAACTGAATTGAGCTAGACCCAGTGGGTGAGGATCAGAGCCCAGACCTGCTTTTTACCTTTCTTAGCACCTCCTGACCCTGGATCCCCTCTCCAATTAGCAGCTCCACTCTTGTTCCCTAAGATAGGGTGATTTTACTTAGGAGGACTACTCCATGATGGTGTCCCTGCAGGCTGTTCAGGAATCCCTTACTCATCCAAACTATTAGGAGTCCTCCTAGGTACTGCCTAGACTTCTCAGGGACTGAGTAAATGCTTCTTAGCACATATATGGGAAACTTTAAGGGTGCTTTAGTCATTCCTATAAAGCTATGTCTTCTTCCTTTAGAGCACCAATGGCTGTAAAATCCAGAAGCAAAACTGTTCCTGGCTGCTGGTGACCCATCAATTCTGTGCCAAGGATGACCTGGTAAGGACATACCTATGCCTGGACTTATCAGGAAGCTTTTTAGCCCTCCCCAAGTTTCAGGTACCCTGAAACTGAAGACAGGGTGACCTCAAATGACTGTTCACAGGCACCAGGAGTGTAGCCAAGGCCCAAGAGCTTTCTCCTGCAGACTGACTCCAGCACGCTGAGGGTGGGAGGGGATACATGATGGACCCACATGGGCTAGACCCTAAGGAATTGAAAGAAGGAGCAAAGATGGTTTTTCAGCCACTAGGAATAATCTTTTATGGTCCTGAAGAACAAGAAAGAGACAGAGATTGGGAGAGATGGAGTGGAGGAGGGAGAGACAGAGAAGGAGAGAGGTGGGAAGGAGAAATTAAGAGAAGAAAGAGAGGGGGATATATAGAAAGAGGAGTAGGAAAGGAGGGGAAAAGAGAAAGGAAGAGATGGAGAGACAAGAGGGAAAGAGAAACTAAAGGAGAAACAGGGAGAGGAAGGAGAAAGAGAGAAGGGGCAAGGGGAGAGGTGGGAGGGGGAAAGGGAAAGACAGATAGACTGACAGCATAAGCACAAGATTAGAGAGAACTGTTTCCCAAGTTTTCCAAAAAGAAAAGAATGATCCTGACATCAAATGACTGAAATTTGGTTTTTTGTATGACAACTGGCTTCTTAACATTTTGTACTTTCTCAGAATCCTGCATGGACATGCACTGCTGTGGCTAGAGCTGACGTGCCCTTCTGGCACAAAGGGTCCCTCTCAGAGGACAAGTGTCTGAGAAGAGATTGGCCAGTGTTAGTAGATGGGAGTCCCTAAAAACCAATGGAATCCCAGGCCCATGCAGCCCTCTTCATGCCTTCCTCTTGGAAACTTTAAATTTTAACAATTATATGTCTGAAATAATACATGAAATCTGATTTTTAAAAATTTGTTTCCTGAGGAACCCAATACACAGTGCCCTGCTCTAGAACCAAGAGTCTTGTGGTACACTGCGGGCCAGGGTAACCCCAGCCCATTTTAAGTCATGATCTGCTCAGTTTGCTGCTGCTCACAGTATCTAGGCAATGCTCAGAGGATTTATGGAGGTGGGGAGTAGGAGACACAGGAGATTTGGGGGAAAATGGAGGGTGCTGCTAGTTTGGAAACAAAAGGCAGGCAGAGCACCCCTTCCCCATCTCTCCCTGGAAGAACACGAGGCGCATGTTTGTCTCACCCACACTTGGCCTTGTTCTAGCTCTCAGCCCTGAAGAAAGCCCAAGGAGATGCCGTGCTGAAATTTGAGCCCTTCATCCTTCATGTCCAGTGTCGGCAGCTGCAGGATGCCCAAGTCCTGGTAAAACGGAGCCTTGGCCCTTGGGGCTAATGGGGAATGGGTGTGAGTGGTGGTGTTTTGGCCTGACTCTTGAGAGGAAGAGGGTTAGTCACCAGCTCCTTAAACTGGGTCCTCTGGCCCTGGGGCAGCCTCCCCTCTCTGGTGGTCAGGCCTGAATCTTTGGTTTTCTGTGCATGGGAAATCCCGGGAACAGGGCTCATAAAATGAGCCTCCTCCTCTTTGAGGGGTGAGCAGCCTTAAAATTTTGGCCTCCTGCTTTCATCTGATTGCTCATTTTCTTTTTTTACACATTCTGTAATGTGCAAGGCCAAGTGGCCTCATAAGCTGACTATGTGGCCTGAGTAAATTAGAGGGCTGAGTTGGAGACTCAGGAATGCAGTGGCCAGTGCCCAGCCTAACCCCCTTCCCTGGCTGGCCTCTGTGGAGTCCAGGGCCCAGCCTGAGACCCACCTTCTAACAAACCTCCCCTCAGCGCTGGTCCCCCAACTCATGTCTGTCACTAGCTAACTCCAGTCACGTCTTTTGTCCAAAAAAGTGAGGCATGGGGCAGGAGGTGTAACAAGGAAGAAGGCTGTGAGGGCAGCTCTACTCTTTGGAAGGGTTCCCTTGACTGGTCATGTCCATCCCTGATTTCTATAAGATGGTGACCTCTTAGGGGTTCTTGGTTTAGCGAAATGTCCAAGTCTCACTGGGTCTCCTTTAACAATTAGGGCTCAGCATCATTTGGAGCCTCTGTTTGCTTTCTTTGGGCCTGGCAGCCCCTGCTAAAGTTATTGTAAAGTCATTTCGAATTTAGAGCAAGGAGGGAGTTTGCGGTCATCTTGTCCGGCTCCCTCTTTTTCTGGATGAGAAAACTTTTGCTGGTACTGATTGTTAGGGGACTGCAATAACGAATTTGAGAAAATGCAGTCGTGTTCGTTAAGAAATGGCTCCAAGGCGGGGGAGGAAGGGCCAGATGGGGAGAGGGGAAAGAGGAGAGGGAAGGGACAAAATCAAGAAAAATAAATGGAAGTGGCCCCAAGCTGATGCCCCGCCTGTAGTGGGTGTCAGTTTGTAGAACCTCCTCTTCTGGACATTTCCAAATTTGTCACTCTCTGGTTTCCCACAGAAACGCTAGAATAGTTGCTTTGGAGCAGAATCTAAGTTGTGGACTTGTTGTCTGTTAATGAACCCTGGAAATGGAAGCTAGACGTTGGCCCTTTGGCTGAGCTAAATATAGGCAGAGGAGGAGAATCGCCAAGTCATCGTCGTCTTCTTTTCCCACAGCATTCGGTGGCCATAGATTCTGGATTTAGGAATTCTGGCATAACAGTTGGAAAAAAAGGGAAGACGGTGCTGGTAAGAGGATCCTTTGTGTGTCTGAACTGTCAGGTGGGACTTCCACAAGTAATCTTCAAGAAGAAGGCAGGGCCTGAGACGGTGGCTCCCCGAGTTGGCAGGGGCCTCCAGAACCCTCCACCCCAGCCATGGCCTGAAGCTCTCTCTGAGGGGTCCCTGGCCTCCTGAGGCCCCTTTGCTGGGGTGGCGTTTACCAATGGCCCCCCAAAACTGGTGATTCAGCATGTTCAGCCATCCATCCTTGTCCCCTGGCAGCCTCTGGGCAAGCCTAACTTGCCTAACTCCAGCTGTACAAGCCCAGCTCCCCCAAATTCCTTTTATCATCCCTCGTATGTGACGGTTTCGAGGCCCTTCACGCCCGGCTGCCCTCCTCCGTGAGACGTCTCCTTTGCGAAGGCGGGACGCTGGGCCCCCATCCTCGGTATGGTCTGGCTAGAGAGGACGATGAGCTGAGCGTTCCACAGAATATGGGGGGAGCTTGTTTTTACAGCCCACTGAGACTCTTACCTTCGGTCTTAGAGCTGATGCTGAATACTGAGTATCGATTCCTGGGCAGAAGAGCCCTAAGGGTGGGCCATGGACGAGTGTCTGGGGAGCCTGGCCCCTGGCTCCCCTGCATTCCTTGCCCCACTTTCCCATTAGGTGACTTAGTAGGCTGATTTTTAAGCCCAAAGGCCAGCCTTTACCTTTCTCCTCATTCCCTCCTCCTGGCCTTTATCCTCCCTCCGTCTTAGCATGTGCCCCCTGGATAAACGAGTCACCTCTGCCTTTGCCCAGGCTCCAAAGGAGACACTTGAGCACGTGGGTAAAGAACCCCTTCCAGTGCCCCAGAGTCCCTGCCAGATGTCCAGCCACTGGTTTTGACTGGCCTCGCTCCAGTATTTCATGCAGTAGAAGATGGCGGAGCGCCAGTTATGGGCAGAGCACCGTAGCCACCGCGGGGATGTATAACCCAGTCTGTTCTTGAGAGGGCCCAGGAGCTGGAGCCCAAGGCCAAGCTAGCTGTGTGCCCCAGCCTCAGTTTCCCCATTGGACAGTACTGCCTAGGATGCCTGCTCTCAGCCTGGGGGATGGGAGATCGTGTGAGGTGGCCCAGATTCAGGCTTCCCATCCTGACCACACTCTCTTGGGAGCACCCCCGGCCTCCCTGGGGTTGTGCTGCCAAGGCCCCTAAAGCCCCTGCCAGCCCGCTGCCTTTGGTTTGAGGGGGTCCTCACCCCCAGAGAAGGTTCTGCCAGGAAGGATGCCAGAGCCTGGGGGCTGCCACCTTTCCTGTTGCCCAGGTGCCCCCAGGGTCTTCTTTATTAAGCACTCATTAGGGGCCTGTTTGCCCGGGAGGGACTAAACTCCTAAGGGCAGGGCTCTCTCCCCTTCGGCTTCTTGGCCCTTTGCACTCGTCTCCAAGTAGGTGCACATAAAGTGTCCCCACATAAAGGCCGCTGGGGGACACCACCGTGCCTAGAGTTCAGGCCCAGCCTCAGACTCTGACTCCTTAGGCAACCCTGAACGAGTCACCAGACCTCTGCCTGCCTCGGTTTCCTCATCTGTAAAATGGGATAATAACCGGCTCCACTTCCACTGTCATGAGGATTCAGCGACAGAACATATGAAAAGGGCTTAGCCCAGTGCGTGCCACACAGGAGGCACCGTAGAAAGAGCCGCATTATCCTCCTCCTCCTCCTCCTCCTCCTCCTCCTCCTCCTCCTCCTCCTCCTCCTCCTTCTCCTCCTTCATTCCTTCATTCCTTAATTGCTCCTTAGTGACTGACTGCCAGTGCTTTTCTCCCAGGGTGGGTGGGAGCACCAAATGGGAGATGTACCTAAGACTCTGCATGTCTCCAGGGGCCACAGAGACGGCACCAAAGTGCCAGGTTGTCCTCACACCAATCATGGGCCCCAGGAGGGAAATGGCTCCAGAGGGCCAACGGCAGAAGGGGAAAGCCCTGAGCTTAGATGCAGAGAGAGCAGAGGAACATGCAGCCTCCTCCAAGACTTGACCTTCAGTGCCTCCTCCCTGCTCACATACCTCCCTTTGCGCCCAATTTCCTGCTCTTCTCTGGACAGCACTGGCACGGTCCCTCCAAGCAGGCAGTGTCCCCACAAGCCCTCAGTTGCCCTCAGACTGCTTCTGGCTCAGCTCCAGAGGCCTCTCCTGACCAGGCCATCCCTGGGCATCCCCAGCGCCTGGGAGTGTCGAGGGTTCTGCCTTTGCTGCCTTCTTCTGGCCCGTGACTATGCCCTCTGCTACCCTAATCAGCCGTCAGTTTGCCCAAGAGGCATTTCCTTAGACTGTTCACGTTACAATATTGCCCAAAGTGGGGACCCCTTGAGCAAATAGAAGCTCAGTCCGCATATTGGATGATATTTATAATCGTGCACACACACTTTCGAATTGGGCACCTTCTCCTTTGGACTATCCAAAAGACATTTTGGAGGCTGCTGCCATGCCTTTGTTTCCACACAAGACTTCTCCGTGTCCCCTCAGCTCCATTCACCTGGCCATGGCCCTCATCCGGGCCCACCTCCCAATTGGTGCCCCTGCCTCTAGACTGCCATTTTCTCTGCTGAGCCCCGAGAGGGATTCTCCTAAAGACTAGCTCTGCCTCGCTGCGTGCCTGCTCCTCAGGGCTGTGGCTCTCCCCACCATGGCCCTTTCCTGTCTTTTCAGATTTCTCCCACATTTCTCAACAGCCCTGCCATTCCTGCTACAACTGACCCTCCCATTCCATCTCCATACAATGGTAGAGGCTGGCCTCCATGCCTGGAATGTTCTCCCCCAACCACTTAGAATCCTTGGCTTTTTCTGAGACAACTGCATGAGGTTCCATGTGATCCCCGGCTGCCAGTCCTCTGGGTGGCACTCTTGTGTCCCGCTCTGTGCCCATGTTGCCCCCTCCAGGAGTTCGCCAACAACTCCTTGAAGGCAGGGTTGTCTTCTTGATCAAGGCCTGTTTGCGCAGTCTGAGCCCATGGCTTGGTTGGTCGAGTTGGGCATTGTGATGCGAGCTTTCAGAGGCCCTCTATTCCAGCTCCTCAGCCCAGTTGGGCCCATCTGGTCTGTGGCTTCCTGGGTTCCCTCGAGGACTTTGCTGGGGATTATCCCCTTTTCCTTCAGATGGTCCCTAAGAGCTTTCTAAGCCCTTCTGAGTCAAACACCATCCCAGTGAGGGGCTTTGGGGCTTCACCTGCTTCCCAGACCCAGGCTTGGGGGGAGCGAGCCCTCGTCTGGAAATGGCCCCTTGCAGACACACCTTCCTGATGCCCTTTCATGCTGCCTCGTCAGACCCGTATACCCTTCACAGCCCCCGGCTGGGGGCATTTTTCCTGACCACTCCAAACTGCTTTTTGTTCCTAGGCCGTCCGGAGTACACATGGCCTGGAAGTTCCACTGAGCCACAAGGGAAGGCTGATGGTGACTGAGGAATATATTGATTTCTTGTTGAAAATTGCCAATCAGAAAATGGAAGAAAACAAGAAAAGAATTGAAAGGTATTTTCTTTAGATCCTTCCACACTATCCCAAAACTTTTAAAATAAGGATTCATATGCCTTACCCCTAGAGAAGTTTACTCATCAGTTCATTCACAAGCCAGGTAAGAAAAGAGCCTGGAGAAAGGTGGCCACAGGAACAGCCCCTTGGGCTTTCTCCCTCGATTCTGATGGGCAGGAAGAATGCCTCCAAATTCCCCTATTTCAGGAGCAGAGGGTGGTGTGGCCTCATGGAGAGTGGTCAGCCCTGGCGCTTAGAAGATCTGAGTTCAAGGCCCTGATGCTTGCTGGCTGGGGGATCCTGGGTCCTGTAAGGGTTAAAAATTAAGGTTGGACTAACTATAAGAGAAATGTGGTCGCCGAAATTATTCCTCAAGTCAGAATGACTTTAGAGCAATTTATGTATAAAATAGAGAGGGAAAGAGTAAGGTTGAGAGAGGAGAGGGAGGGTAGAGAAGGTATCTGTCCTATCACACTAGATAATTACTCCGGCCCAGTTTGAACCAGGCAGGGCTTGTTAACCTCCACCGGAGGACCCCGAGTCAGAGATTCTGGTGGTGAATAAAGCAAGGGTTCCAGCCACAAGACCTCCTCCTCCAAGATGGATGCTGGGCCCTCCAGGAGCCAGGAAAGGAGCCAGCCTTTTCACTCACCCACGTGGTAGTCCTAAAGGAAGATCCAAGAGCAGTCCAAGGTCCCACACCTGAGACCCTCCAAGGCCAAGTTCAAAGGAGAAAGAGCTAGTCACAGGAAGTTGCAACTCCTTTTAAAGACCCTTCTTTGTGTCCCTTCCTGTGCCTTCCCCTACTTTACGGGGACCGATCACAGTTTTAGAATTTTCTTAGGACTGCCCAGGAGGCACTCGGTCATTTCTGAGTTGTCACCCAGTTTAGCGCGTGGGTTGTGGACCTCCCCCAACTTAAGCATGAAGTGGGGGTGTGGAGCTTCTGGCGATTCAATGTAAAAGCAGGCAGGGGAGAACTAAACCCATCTTCACAGCCCTAGGCCACTGTCTCTTGTCCCTCACTTCCTCCCAAACCAAAGATGGACAAATAAATAGGACCATAGTAGGGGATTTGAGGTTGGGTTGGGCAAAAAAGGCCTGGTCAAGGCCAAGGGCAGACTTAGACTTTCTTTCCATTGGTGATTGCCTGGCTGCCATTTTGGATGGAGGGATGGGACTGGAACCACAGATGAGCAGGAACTTGGAGGAGGCCTGGCCCAGCCCTTCACCTGATAGGTGAAGTAACTTCCCTCAGGCCTCCCCACTGGCAGGGCACTCACTCCCAGGCCAGACCCATGTCTGGTACGCTGGCCAAAACCCCTCATCCATGTGTCCAGCCATGCTTCAGTGCACAGGTGTGTATCGTTTTTAAATGTGCTGAAGCCCAGGTCACGAGGAGGCCCCGGTCAGCGACTGTCCACGGCTACCTGCCCCTACAGCCCAAGGCCCGCTGGAGACCCTGATGGCAGCCCCCACTGGCCTTTCTTAGGAAAGCCATCATCATTCTCGGGGTGGTTTCTCAGCTCTTCGTCGGCTTTATCCAAATGCTGCCTCCTGTGAGAATAAAATTGAATGAATAATCCTGGTATTTGAACTTAAAGGATTTAATAATAACAAAAATGAGAGAGAAAGGGGTTCCTTCGGCCAGGTGAGCAGAGCACAGACCCAAAGAAAGCAAAAGCTCCCAAAGAGCCTCCTGACTGGGCTTCAGCAGAATTTCTCTTTCGAACATCATGACGTAACTTTGTAACAAGTGGATTTGGGAAATGTATAAAACTACATTTCCCGTGATCCAACATGGTCCAACTGGTTTCCGTTTCCGACGTCTTGACGCAGGGGAGCGCTTAAATCTCGTGGGTTAGGAGGGAGTGGTCTCTTCTTTGGCGAGTAGGCGCTTGGCTAGGAGGCAGTATGGAGGCGGCAGTTTTGAATGCTTACAAGCGCGTGGTCTAATGATTTTATCTATCAACATGGCTTTAATTAAAATACTAATATATATATTTATACTAGCATCTATCATTTTTCATTTTTATAATTATGGCAACCAGAAGTTTGGAAATAGAATTTTCAATTTTCTAGATAGTCTAAGAGGAAAAAGCCATGCGGCTCTGGGACCCAGAGTCTCAGAAGCGAATCTTCCAGATAGCCTAACGATAGCCATGCCTGCTTTTTGGCCTGGCTCAGCTCATTTGAGCACTTTTTTAAAAAAGGAAAGTGACTTTCCTTGCCATGCTTTTGCTAAAAGCAAGAGCACGTTTTTGCCTCCAGTGGGACTCAGCCGGCCAGTCCAGCCCAAGCCACCTTGGGAGGGAGGTCAGGCCAGCCGATTCGGGCTTTTGGCTTTAAACTAAAATGCCGGAGCCCAGCCAATGTGCTGCTGCTGCTGCTGCTGCTGATCCTGACCGCTTCCAGCCTTCAACCCCGAGCTCCAGAACCTGAGATTTCCGGGAAGGAACCCAGACCTGCCGCCTTTGCTGAGATCGAGACCTCCAGAGACTGCTTCAGCTCTGACGCAAACCATTTGGGTATATTCCCCTTTCTCCCTATTTCTAGCCTTCCACGTGTTTCTCTAAAGACCTAATTAGGCAACCCCAACCCACACAGACTCTACACGTGGGTAGTTTTCCTGAGCTTTTCTCTAACCCCAAGCCCACGTGGACCTAGCATCTGAACCTCTCAGGCGCTTGGCCTATTCAAACTTTTGCGATTATTAAAAAAACTGAACTTAGGGGAAGCCTATTCACCCCATACCTGCTCAGAACTTTGAACTGATAGCAAAGACTGGTGATAAAAAAAAAAAAAAACCTTAAACTCAGCAGAACTCAATCAAAAGAACCTTAAATTGAAATCAGGGGTGAACTTTTAAAACCTCGGAACTGAATGAGCTTTATTTCTGTTTTAAAAAGACTGTATCTTACTGTATTTTGCTAATTAGTTTTGTAAATTAATCTTGCTTATTTAGTTGATTTTCCTGTTGCACTGAATCATTTTAAGCTAATGAAGTTACTGCTTATGATGTTATTATATTTCCTAATTTACTTAAAAGCTTACTGTATCAGAAGCAATGCGGTTATATGTGCCACCTATGAACATCTTATAGAGCACATGTCTTTTTAAAATTTATTCTGTCTTGGTAATTGCAAAGAACCTTGAAGGTTTCCATGCTTTAAATATTACCTTGTAATTTTACAAGAGATCTTTTTTAACTTTTACTTTAAATCCTTAAGAAATTGTTGTCTTATAGGATAAAGCTTATATATTTTATTATGAGAGATATTATTGCCTTAAATGGGTAGAAGCATTCCTATCCAGGATTTTTTTTAAAACAGGAAGCCAAGGAGCTCCTGTATATTCTTATCTGAGGATGATTATACCAGAAGGTTTTTTTTTTAAATATCACATTTTGCTATGGAAGCAATAACAGCATTTGCCAAGGGTTAAAAGTTGTAACAAGTATATGATTTTGAACATCATTTATTGTTTTAAAATGTGCTATTGGAAATAATGGTACTCTATCTGAATGTGCATTGTGAATCTGCTATTTTGTAAAACCCACTTTCTCTCACAGAAAGTCTCATTTAGGTAACATAACCCTTCTAGTTCTAAGCTATATATATATATTTTTTTTTTGATTTTTAAAACATTTTTCTAATGAGAGAAATTGATTTTCCCTTTTTCTCATCTTGTACTGGAAGTACATATATAATCATTATTTATCCTTTTTCTGATTCTACAGCAAATACCTGAGCCTATAGGACTGTGATTTAAATGCCTCTCTGATTCCAGAAGGGAATATGAAAGCCATTAATAGTGCTAAAGAAAGCACATGGTCAGAGACTTGACTGACTAAGATCTGCAAAATAGCAGTTCTATGCCAATACATTAGGGCTTGAAATTGGGTTTGAGTCCTGGAGTCCCAGTCTTTTCTAAAACTTTAGAGGACGTGGGTCCCCTCGACTTAGATTCCTAGAAAGCACCTAAGATTGGTTATTTACTTGGCTCACTTCCCTAAAAAGCTGATGATAAGTCAGATCAGAGAGAGACATTTTCCTTAAGTCCTGGCCCTGAATGGGTAATTGCACACTGTTGAATTCACTTTAATTAGACCTTCATTCAAAGGTCTAAGTTTATTTTCCCCAGATTTTTTTTTGCACATTTTACATTTCATTTCACAAGTTAATTTTTCATCTTTTTTCTTGAATTCTATTCTTTGTATTTTGTCATCCTTACCTGACCTGAGATACCCTTTTTTAGAAAAAAGGTGTGTTTAAGAATTACCTCACGGGGATATCTGTTAAGTTTTTTAAAATTCGATAATGTGAAAATATATGTATATTTATTTAACTCTTTTAGGAGTAATTTCACGGGGAATTATATAAAATCTTAGAAGAAAATGTATGTTTTGTAATCTATAATGTAAAGTTTAAATTCTTTTGAGAATAATTTCAGGATAAGGACCTTGCCATCTCCCCAGAATCCAGATGACGAACTTGTTTTGGTGAAGACACCATGAAGATGTCTGAAAAGCCTTCACTGTACCATGAAGACCAAAAATTGAACTTTGGGGTGCAGTTGATTGAACTATGGGGAGTTGAAATTGAGTTGTATGTATTGTTTTAAATTGTACACTGTTGTGCCAGTGGGGGACAGCCCCCCAAATTGGTTTTTTGTCAATGCGTCTAATTTTAACCATTTGTTCATCTATTTCTTTATCCCCAAATTCCTGAAAAATTTAGAAGCTGTTATTTTTACAGGTCCAGCAAAGAAAAAAGGACTAACCTTTTTTTTGCCGGACCTCACGGGGAATTGTAACAAGTGGATTTGGGAAATGTATAAAACTACATTTCCCGTGATCCAACATGGTCCAACTGGTTTCCGTTTCCGACGTCTTGACGCAGGGGAGCGCTTAAATCTCGTGGGTTAGGAGGGAGTGGTCTCTTCTTTGGCGAGTAGGCGCTTGGCTAGGAGGCAGTATGGAGGCGGCAGTTTTGAATGCTTACAAGCGTGTGGTCTAATGATTTTATCTATCAACATGGCTTTAATTAAAATACTAATATATATATTTATACTAGCATCTATCATTTTTCATTTTTATACTTCAAAGGTTGCAGGTGCCTCCGATCGCTGCCTGCACACTCCTGGCCTCTGGAACGCCAGTCATTTGGGGTTTTTATGGCTTCTCCTGGGTTGGATGCTGCCTGCCCTCGCTGGATGCTTTGGTTCCAGTTCCTCTCTTCAGTACGGATGAGCAGCGGCCGGCTTTCGCCACTCTCACTAGCAGAAAGTCTTCTCAAGGCAGCTGGCCGGGCCTGGACAGAAGAACTTTGGCCTTGGGGCCCCGTGCAGCTGAGCGGCCTGCCGGGTGCGGAGGGAACTCTTGGGGTGTGAAGGTGCTTGCTGGAGTCGGCTGACCTCGCTGACCACTTGCGTGTTACCTTCAGAAGTTGGCAGAGGCCCACAGTGGGAGAAGAGCCTCTCCTCTTGCAGGCGCCCAAGTGGGATCCTTGGCTGGGTCCTCCTCCTGGGCTGCTCGCGCTCCACGTTTCCCATTTATTGGCCCCAGTGATCTCACGGTGACAGACAGCTCAGCCTTCTGGCCTTGCTCCAAGGCAGACTTCCTGGTGGTTGGCAAGTGAGGCCAGCCCAGGAAGGTAATTAGGCCATATTTACCAGCTCCAGAGTCAAGTTAGACTTGATTCTCAGATGCCAAAAATCATTTAAAAGTTTTAAAATTATAGATCAGTTCTGTCGAGAGTTCTGCTCATCATATGACACCAGTGGAAAAAATTAGAGAAACGTAAAGAACGTTTCAAGGTGCTGATTAGAAGATTACATAGGAATTCTGAAAGCGTGAACAAATTAGGAGAGCTCTTAGGAACCGCCATACATTCTGCCAAATGCAAAGAAAAAATAGCTCTTCGAGGACAAAAAATAAAAACTTGATGAGTGCTGTAATCAAACAGACAGCGCGAAAGGAGCCGAGCATTCAAGTGTGCATAATAAAAAAATTAAAATAATGAAGGCAAAGCCCTGATGAAGAAAATCTGATTTAAACGCCAAGAAATAGTGGGAGACCAGAAATAGAGAGCTTGGAGGAATAGAAGAAAGGTTCAATGGGGGTGGGGGGAAGTTTTATTGTGAATGTTGTTGTGCCATAAAAAAATGAAGAAACTGCATAAATGTATTCATTGGGAAAATAATTTCACCGTCTCAGTTCAGGATTGTGGAATCCTAGTTTAAATGTTCTAAGGGCCTAAGTTGGCATGTGGTCCAATCAGGGACCATTTTAGAGATAAAACAACAGAGGCTTGCCCAAGATCTCAAAAGCTGTAAGGAGCAGGGCCAGGATTTGAACCCACAGCAGTCCTCTGACTCCAGAACCAGACTTTTCACTAGGCCATCCTGCTTTGGAGAGGGACTTACAGATGTGATTAAAAGAAAAGGTAAAGGCTCCTCCTCTCCCCTTGGAACCCTTTGTGAATATAACCTGCATGGGGGCATTGAAATACCCGCCTGGAATAGAGAACTGATTCTCATTTAACAAAAAATGCCGAATGGATAGAGAGAGGGGTCAGGCCACCGTCAAGATTGCCAGCTGAGTGAATGGAAGACTTCCCCTGCCAGCCTCTCGCTCTCCTCCTGCCTCCATCGGATTTCTGGGCAGTATGGGGCATCTTCTGGCCCTTGGACTCTTCTGTCAGCCACATCCCCTTGGGGACCCCATCCAGGGGAGTCCAGTGGCACTGCCAGAGTGAGTGGCTGCTCACGCTGCCCAGGCCAGTTCAGTCTTCTGGGCCTTCTACTATCCTTGGCATAGTCTGGGGAGGAGGTGGGCATAGTACCACAGGATGCAGCTCCATCTGACTGAAGGCGACATGTACACATTGACCTGAGCACAGCCATCTTGGGCATTAATGGTCAGTGGAACTGTAAAGTGGAAGCCCCCATGGACTCCACTCTGCAACCCTCGCCCATTGCAGATGCCACTCTGGCTGCCTCCCCCAGCCTGGCCATCACACGGGGTCACAAAGCTGAGCCCAAGAGGGGGGCAGCCCCCCGAGGGCCCACCACCGCCCAACCCAGAGTCACAAGCGCACGGTTCAGCTCAGCCATGAAGCTCTCCTTTTGGGGAAAATGGCGCTGGCAGAATTGGTGCTGGCAGAATTGGCCCAATAGGGAAAGCCAAAAAGAATGGTAGAAAGCCTGTGCGTGTGGAGAGAGGAGGGGAAGGCAGGCTCCCTTCTTGAGAGCAGCTTGGACTTTTCAGCCAGTGAGATTTCTGTTAGGTTGTTCCCATGGAGCCTCCAGTCTGGCCCCCCCGTCGTGCTCGCACCCCGCCATGGGATAAAGCATTAGATGCAGGTAAATGACATGCCAGCGTTGAATTGCATTTATTCCATGTGATCGACAAGATAGTTCACAGAGAGTTAATCCTCTCTGTGGGTCTTGATGTAAAGCATCACCTACAGCTTTCATTTTCTAGGAAGGGGCTGTTTAACAACAGAGATAATCCCAAACCAGGACCTCTGCAGGCCTCCCTTGGAAGCCGTGATCCTAGGCTTGCTCTCTTTGTTCTGTCTGTCGTGGGCCACTTTCCGAGTTCAGAGGGTTGAGCTAACCACAGGGAAAGAACGAACGTGCTGACCCCCAAAGGAAACCCCTGCGTCATAGTCTCTGCCTTTGGGGAGGCAGAGGGGGGGGGCGGTGAGGTGGATAGCAAGAGATAAGGAGCCCCCTCCGAGGCAAGATGGTCCTTTGGTCCTGCTGATGGCTCACTCTAGAGAGCTAGAAAACGAACCTCATCCTAGCCCAGCAAAGAAGAGTGAAGGGTGACCAGCAGAAGAGTGAAGGTTAGGCACCATTCAAGATGGCAGTTGTTGGAAGAATCAGAAAGAGGAGAAACTCTCCTCGTGCTGTGTCTGAAGAATCCAGGGGGCCTTTTCCTTTTCACAATAGCAGCTCCCCCAAAGTTCAGGGCTCTCCCTTGTCCACTGAGATGGACCAGATGACACCAGTGTTTTTGACTTAAAGGCACTCTTCCTTCAAGAGGGTTAGAATCCAAAGGAACAAGAGTCATTTTACCAACCCCCACAGAAAGACCAGTGAGTTCTAGGACCAATAGAGCCACATCCCTGAAAACCTTTAGCATCTTAGGCAACATAGCAGGAACAGCGAAACTGTGCTCGGTGCTTTACCCTGGGAGGCAGGTGCTGTTAATGATCCCCATTTTATAGGTGAAGAAACTGAGGCAGAGATGTGAAGTGACTTTCCAGATTTGAACTCGGGTCTTCCTGACTCCAGGCCCACTGTTCTGTGCACAATGGTGCCGATCTCCATGCCTCAGCACTGCATGAAAGTGGTATAGGAAATGAAAAACAGGAATATAAGATAGAAAAATGGGATTGGAAATACTGAATCTCCCAAATGAAAAAGGCTCTCCTACTTCTTAGGTATGTCACTACACAACCTTAAATTTGGCTATTGCTATTATTGATGTGAAGCCAGAGGGTAACTAATACTTTATTGGTCAAGCGGCTGAGCCCTCAGGCATGGTTTTCATTGGCGCTAGTCAGTCTTTTCCTGGAGAACCCAATTCTGAAAGTAGAAATCAGTTAGAAATAGGACTTATTTTGTAGAAGCTGATAGATAATTTCTGGTATACATTCAGTGAGAGGCTCAAGAAGCCTATATTCTGATCCAGCCATACCACTGCTGGGTTTGTACCCGAAAGAGATCATAGATAAAAAGACTTGTACAAAAATATTTATAGCTATGAGGGAATGTCCTTCCATTGGGGAATGGCTGGACAAATTGTGGTATCTGCTGGTGATGGAATACTATTGTGCTCAAAGGAATAATAAACTGGAGGGATTCCATGTGAACTGGAGAGACCTCCAGGAATTGATGCAGAATGAAAGGAGCAGAACCAGGAGAACATTGTACACAGAGATGGATACACTGTGGTAAAATCGAATGTAATGGATTTCTGTACTAGCAGCAATGCAATGACCCAGGACAATTCTGAGGGATTTGTGGAAAAGACGCTACCCACATTCAGAGGAGGAACAGCAGGAGAGGAAACACAGAAGAAAAACAACGGCTTGAACACATGGGTTGATGTGAACATGATTGGGGATGTAGACTCTAAGGACCACCCCAATGCAACTATCAATAATATGGAAATAGGTCTTGATCAAAGACACATGTTACAACCAGTGGAAATGCATGTTGGCTACTGGGGTGTGGGGGGAGAGAGAACAAGAACATGAATCATGTAACCATGGAAAAAACTTTTCCAAAAAATAAAAAAAAATTATTTTAAAAAGAAGCCTATAATCTCCCTGGTCAAGTGAAAGGTTATTTGATGATGACACACTCCTAACTCTCAAGATCATTTCTTAGCTCAAGTGAAGGAATTGAACATCGTTTCTTTGGAGTCAAGGCCGGGAGGTATTTGTATCTCTCTCTTTTTCCTGATGCGTTTTGGTCCCTGGCTTCCATCTCCAGACCTAAGAAAGAAACCTCTGACGCCCAGCATTTATGTTTGTCCAGCCGTGGCCACATAGTCCAGTCTTTGTCGATTTTAGTCATTACATTCTCCTGAGCATTCCCCATTAACAGACCGATTCTTATGTCTTTGCAGGTTTTACAGCTGCCTCCAGCTGGCCCTGAAAAGGGAAGAAGCCAGTGATCTGCATCCCGAGGCCAAGAAGACAGTTCATTGTGTGTATACTCATAGGAGGAAGAGGAAGACAGAAAAAACCCATGGCCAGCGGAGGTGCCCAGAGAAACAGGAGGACTTGGAAAGTGATGAGGATAATGCAGAAATCGGTCTCGACTTCTTCCCTGAAGATTATTAATATTTGACTTGAAAATGCCTCTGCAGGAGGAGATTCCGTGGCCCTGTGCATTACTGCTCTTTATAAGAGTCGTCTAATTTGCTAAGCTCTGAAATCAATTCATAAAGGCAACATTTACCAGTTGTACTTTATATTTTGAATGGAGTCTTTAATAAATACAGGCGTTTTGCAAACAGGATTGCATATGGTTAATGTGGAAGTTCTTTCCAAGCCTCCCCAGGTCCTTTGCCTGTTATTTGCATTCATGGAATGAAGGTCCTCCACCATCTCGGTGGTCTTTCTCTGGACACTCCCAAGCTTATCTCTTCATTCCTAAAGTGGCACCCAGAACCGAACATAGAACGTCTAGGGCAAGGACCACTGGATGGTCACCTTGTTTGCTTTAGACACGATGAGTGTTAAGTTGGCCTCAGATGGCACAAGCTGCCATGTTACTCTGTAGACCACACGACTAAGACCCCTGGATCTTTTTCAGATTCCTTATTGTCCTTCTGCCATCTTAGCCTCATGAAATCACTTATTTATGAAATCAGTGTAAGACTTGACACTTAGCTCTTTGGCTTAAATTGTGTCTTTCTCAACTCTACCAATGGTTGGAGCCCTCCAGGAGGCACTTCTTCCCTTCCCGTTGGCCTTGAACCTTTCACTGGGCCCAGTCCCTTTACCAGTTCTGGATCCTGCCCACACCACTGCCCCCTTTTACATCTCCCCATTCTGACTGTGAGCTAGTGGGAGAGAGAGAGAGTGCGGGGGTCAAGGGCTTTCCCTGCGTCAAGGCAAACGGCATCCCTAGTGCCCCAGCGTCGACCAGTCTAGAAGTCTCGTCCCAAAGGGAACGCAGGCGAGTTCTGCCGGAGGCCCTGCTGAGGCTCTGTGGTGTCCACCTTCCTCTTGTGCTCACAAACTCTTCTTTTAATAATACGTCGGGCCCCTTTGCTCCTGGCTCTTAGAGTTTACACACTCGCCACACTTCCTTCTTTTAAAATGGAGACGTTTTCCCTTCTCTGGTCCCTTAATGGGTGCAAAGAGAGAAACGGGCGGATGGGCAGCCAGACAGATGGCCAATAACCTGCAATCCGGGCCGCCTGTATCCCTGCACTACCACAGCAGCGAGGGGTGCTGCTCCAGCTGGAGCCACCAGAAGGCAGCAGAAGAATCCACGGGACATGCAGAGGGAGTTCCGCAGAGATGTCAGCCAGACCCATCTTGGGCACAAACTGGAGTCCCAAGTTCCGAAGGCTCTTAGAAAGACCTCAAATGTGCCAGCTTCAGCCCTGGCCGTGGAATGCCCAAAGATTCCCGGCCATTGACTGACTGTGTGTGCCTGTGCCAGGCTCTGCCAGGAGGGAGGCCGGCTGGTCCTTCACACGCCCCGTCACCAGTTTGGGCTTCCTTTGGACCCGAGGGAGACAGTGAGATGACGCAGGGCAGACGGACCTTGGAGGCAGCAAGTCTCTCCTTCAAGTCCTGCCTCTGTGACCTCCGGCAGGCCCTTCGGCTCTCCCAGGCAACTTTGAACTACGCAGGCCTGGCTGCCTTGGGGGGGGCGGGCGGGGAGGGGGGGCCTTTCCGGTGCTAACAACGTCTCAGGCCCCAAAACGAAAACTGCCTTTGGAGACCAAAAGTCCACACGGCAGCAAACGGGCTTCTTTCCATTTGCTTTTCGGTTCTTCAGAGTCCTGAGACTTCAGCAGCAAAGCCTGGACTCGAGTGCCCTCAGGAACGGCTGCGTCGGTGGCCCGTCCAGCCTGGCCTCACCGGCTCCTTGGGGTGTCCCGGGCACTGCCGGCCTGCCCGCGTCCCTGAGCAGGGTGTTGGGGAAGGAGCCATGGCTGGGTGGAGAGGGCAAACGGAGGAAGCAGGTGCAGGCAGGACACGCATCACGGGGCGAGGTATGGAGGTGAAGGGGAGGAAGAGGGGGAGGAGGAGGAGAGGGAGGGGGAGGAGGAGGGGAAGGAGAAGGAGAAGGAGAAGG
>NC_058133.1:2597060-2607902 GCF_016433145.1 Gracilinanus agilis | reverse complement strand
AGGAGAAGGAAGGGGAGGAGGAGGGGGAGGAGGAGGAGGAGGAGGAGGAGGAGGGGGAGGAGGAGGAGGAGGAGGGGGAGGACGGGAAAGAGCCAGGAAAGGGCCTTCGTGCATGGAGGACGGTGGATGGACGGCTCGGCCACTTCTGCAGTGGCATCTGGCGGCACGTTCCCTTTGCAACGACTTGCCTCCATCCCAGATTAGAAAAGGTTCCCTTTGCTCTAGTTGGGCCAAGAGACGAGCTCCATCGTTCCGGTTTCCCAGTGGAGCTGCTGTGCAGCAGCAGGACGGTTTGATTTTCCGGGAGGCGCTTTCTTGAACCACGTCCAGGCAGAACACTGGCCCTTCCAATGAGAATGTGCAGGGGGCTGCCTGTCTGTGCAGAAGTGTTCTTAAGGCCAGCCATGGCCCAAGGGCCGAGTGGACACCCACTGAGACACCTCCAGGTCTTCACTGGGCCCCTGGACCACCAGAGCTCGCTGGAGCTTCTCCAGCCAAGGCTGGCCCCGCACGTGGCCGGGATGCCCCGATGGATGGACTGGAGGAGATGGCCACAGGGGCCCCTTGCCAGGCTCCACTTCTGTGGCCTGTCACTGTGCCTTCAAGACTTAAATACACAGGCCTAGAGATGGGAGGTCCTGGGTTCAAATCTGCCCTCAGACACTTCCCAGCTGTGTGACCCTGGGCAAGTCACTTGACCCCTATGGCCCACCCTGACCACTCTTCCACCTAGGAGCCAATACACAGAAGTTAAGGGTTTGAAAAAAAAAAAAAGACTTAAAGACAGCCATAGTTTAATTTCTGGCAACTATTCCACAGCTTCATGTATGGGGATGCGCAGATGTGTGTGTGTGTGTGTGTGTGTAGTCATGAGCATTACATGTAAACATGCACACAGACTCTACGTGTACTCCCGTGCCTTCTTGACCCTGCCTCTTCCCTGAGCTTCCCTGGCATCACACCCTTCATGGCTCCCCTACCACACGTGTGACTCCTCTCTGTCCTTTGCCGGCTCCTCGTGTTCTCGTGTTCTTGCTTCATCCCTCGCAGCCCCCCTCTGGGACCCGCCACGCACACCCCTGCTCAGACTCCCTTCCGACAGCTCAAGACCTGAGCCCTGGAGCCTTCGGTGGAGGACTGCTTCCCGGCCATCTTCTTGAGGGGAGACTCGCCTGGCCCAAAACCCCCAGAAAGAAAGCTCTTGGCCCCACCGTCCCTGGCCTGTCCTATGGTTAGATGACAGCAAGGAAGAAGCCCTTCCCAGGGGCCTGGCCACTGCTCCCTCCAGCCCGAGGGGCCTTTCTGTGAGAAGGGCCAGGGAAACCTTCCGGCCAGGGCAGCGGGAGCTCCTCGAGGCCACCCTTCTGCTTGTGTCTCCAGCCCTGGCAGGTGGGCTCTCCTGGGCTATTTTAAACATCTCAATTGGGATTTCTGGGCTAAACCGTCCGAGGCCCCCCAGGCAAACAGTTTCCATGTTTTTTCATCCTCCATACTATTGGGAGATACCAGCTCTGATTCACCCAAACTTCCTGTTCCATATGCGCTGACATTTAAATTCCCCCAAAATGACTTGCATTTGCCTTGTGGTGCTGTGAGGTGGGTCAATGGCTGAATTCGGAGGCCAAAGACCATTCAAATCTTGCTTCTTCCATTTACTGGCTTGTGACCTTGGGTAAGTCGCAAGCATCTTCCTCCATAAAATGAGAAGTCTGAAGAAGGTGAGCTTCCTGGATGGATGGGAGATGATAAGCGTCCACCACGGGAACTCTCTAGGCCAATAAAGCACAAAATCCTCAGGCTATAAAAAACAAGCTTATTTGATAGTTGAAGTAAAGGGACCTGGGAGGCAAGATCCTAACCCTATTAAAATCCAGGCTCCACCCAGCTTCCTGTCTTCTCTGGGCCTTGCCTACAGCTCCCCCCCAAAGCTATCTGACTATCCTACTATACTAATTAGTATGGATTCTCTTAAAAAAGGTTAAAGAGGGAGGACTCCCAGAGGTATCTATCCTGTCCTCACCTCGAGACTGGGATTGTTCCTAGGGACACCCGGAGGCCCACCTGACCAAACCCTGGGTTTTACCTTAGCCAGATGGTCTCTGTGCTTCAGGGGTAAAAAACAGGCCTCCCCTAATGGCAAATTCTCCAGTCCCAGGAATCACTAATCTTTCCACAAGAATAGAATTCCCAGGGAAAATGCCAGAGCAAAATCCTTCTTACCAGCTCAGTCAAAGCCAGATTCAGAGTGACAGTCAATTTCCAGAAAAAAATCCCAAGATCCTTTTCTCCTTGTCAGAATCTTCTCCCAGGGCTAGTATCCAAGTTCTCCTCCTTTCCTCTTAAAGCTAATTCATACAATTTACTACAGCTCTGTGGTCCCTTTCAGCTCTACAACCTCGAGGTACCTTGTGATTGATGCTTTTAGTACGGAAAAGGTTCTCTTCCCCTTCCCAAGCTGCAAACGGCCAGGACACTCGTCCTTAAGCTCTTGGCCTGACTCGGAATTTAGGATTCTCAGTATCCTAGACTCCAAGAATCCATTTTTCAGCCTCTGTTGGTTCAATCCAGCCGAGAATGGAAGGGGCAGATCCTGACTGTGACCACAGTTTTGAACCTAATACAAGAAAACAATATCTGCTTCTGTGACCCAGCTTTATTGGCTGGAAGGAAGACCTCAACATGGAATATCATAGAATTTGGAACATGAAAGCTCACCTAATACAACTATGTTCCTTCTCACATGTTCCTAGAGGGCTTGTGTGGTTCTCTTCTTCCTCCTCACCACTTTGCCAATCTGTGTGTCAGTGGAGGAGTGTGGGCTCTGGCTTTTGTTATTTATTATTGGTAGTATATTAGTGGTAATTGTCATTGTAGTAGTGGTGGTGGCGGTGGTGGTGGCGGTGGCGGTGGTGGTAGTAGTAGTAATTGTTGTTGTTATTGTTGTAGTTGTTGTTATTCATCACTTCGCTGCCTTATTGGCCAGATTGCTAGGTGGTACCTCAGAGTTGTTTTAATTTGCATTTCTCTAATCAGGAGGGATTTAGAACACTTTTTCATGTGATTATTAATAATTCTGATTTCTTCATCTGAAAACTGCCTATTCATATCCCTTTACCATTTGTCAGTTGGGAAAAGGCTTACCATTTCCCAACTGACAACTGGCAAAATTGGGACAGTAATGCACTGCTGGTGGAGTTGTGAATTGATCCAACCATTCTGTAGGACAATTTGGAACTCTGCCCAAAGGGCTTTAAAAGACTTTCTGATGTTTGATCCAGCCATAGCATTGCTTGGTTTATAACCCAAAGAGATAATAAGGAAAAAGACTTGTATAAAAATACTCATAGCCACTCTTTGTGGTGGCAAAAATTTGGAAAATGAGGGAATGCCCTTCAATTGGGGAATGGCTGAACAAATTGTGGTATCTGCTGGTGACGGAATACTATTGTGCTAAAAGGAATAATGAACTGGAGGGATTCCATGTGAACTGGAATGACCTCCAGGAAATGATGAAGAGTGAAAGGAGCAGAACCAGGAGAACATTGTACACAGAGACTGATACATTTGTAGCACCACTGAATGTAACTGACTTTACTACTAGCAGCAATGCAATGACCCAGGATGATTCAGAGGAACTTATGAGAAAGAATGTACCCACATCCAAAGAAAAAACTGTGGGAGTGGAAAGGCAGAAGAAAAACATAGCATCAACTGCTTGTTTATATGGGTAGAGTCAAGCATTTGACAAAGAGAATCGCCTTTTATTCCCCCAACAACCCTGGGAATTAGGTGCTATTATTATTCCCATTTTACAGTTGAAAAAACTGACAGAATAAATGACTAGTCCACTGCTTTTAGTGTTCGAAGTCAATTATACCCTGTTCTTGACTGCAAGGTCAGGTCTCTCCCCGCTGCTCCCTGGGGAGGGAGTTCAGGATTGGAAAAATCTGGGTTCAAATCACACTAACTGTGAGCGACCATGACAAAGTCGTAGGCTCTCAGAACCTAGAGTCAAGTGTGAATGATGGTAAGATTTAAATGTGTTTCCCGGGAATGTTGGAAAGCTCAAACCAGCTAATGTGGATAAAGGGCTAGAAAACCTCCAAGTCCTCTGGGAGGAAGAGAATAATCAGCATTTATAGAGTTTTCAAGTGCCTCGGTTTCCTCATCTGTACAATGAGGCTAGATGACCTGAAAATTCTGTCTGTCTGTCTCTCCCTCTCTCTGGGTGAATGTTTTTCTGTATATACTTCAAATGCACAGAAAGAAACAGAAGCGTGTGTAAGCCTGGCTTTCCTGAATAGGTCGCCTTAGCGAACATACAGACTTTGTAAACATGTTAAGATGAGATTTCATCCTGGGAAAAATCTCAGTATCTTTCCCTCTCTGGCTCTGGCTCGCCTGGGCTCTCTTCCTGTGTCTGTGTCTGTGTCTGTGTCTGTGTCTGTGTCTGAGGCTCTGTCCTCAGCTCTGTCTGCTTTCCTATGACTCCGTCTGTCTCTGTTTCTAACCCTGTCTCTGCTCACTCTCTCTCTCTTTGTCTCCCTATCTCTGTCCTTGTCTCTATCTCTCTGTTTCTCCCTGTGTGTCTCTTAGTCTCTCTATTCTTGTCTCTGTCTGTTTATTTATTTTAACCCCTCACCTTCCCTCTTAGAATCAGTACTGTGTATTGGTTCCAAGGCAGAAGAGTGGTAAGGGCCAGGCAATGGGGGTCAAGTGACTTGCCCAGGGTCACCCAGCTGGGAAGTGGCTGAGGCCACATTTCTGTCCCTATTTCTCCTTCTGTCTGTCTCTGCCCCTCTCCTTCAAGGAGCTCTTTAGACCTATAGAGCCGCGACTGTAATTCTCATCCACCTGTTTCAGGTGCCAGAAGCGGGTCTCTGAGAGGTTAGGGACAGTGCCAGGGTCTCCCGGCCAGGGGCAGAGGGGGCCTAGACCTGCCTTGTTTCTTTGTTGTCTTTGCCGCGCCTGGACCCGTGCTCGGGAGGAGACCTTCCCGAGACCTCCGCGGCCCTGAGGGCGGGGGCCTCCGAAGGCCCGGGCCACTGGCCTCAGCTCCTGGCCCTTTCGGGGTGGTTCCGGGCCTGCCGCCGGGCGGCTTGGGCTCCTCAAGCCTCGGCACCGCCCCGGCATCCCCCGCCAAGAAACCTGCTCCTCCTTCCCCTCTCGGCCCCGGCTCTTTGGGGAGGTGCCAGCGGGGACCCTGGTTCGTGCCACGGCCCTCCAAGACTGGCAGCCACGAAAGAGGAAGGCCCCGAGCCCCCCGCGTCAGCAGGCCCGGGGCTCCTCCTGAGAAGGAGGCGAGGGAGGGGCCGGGAGCGCGGGGGCCATTTCCCTCAGTTCCACAAGAGGCCACTAGGTGGCAGGGCACTCCACGCAGTCTTCTCGGCTCGGCTCTTGCACGACCCGGGCTGGCTCTGCTCGCCGTCTATCGCCTTTCCTCCGTTACTGGCTGGGGGAGTGCCGGCGGGACGTCGCCCCCGCCCCACGGCCGGCAGATCTCCCCGGAAGCTCGAGATGCTGCGGGAAGCCCCGAAAAGCGTCCCGCGCAGAGCCGGGCCTTTCCGTGGCGGCTCCGAAAGGGTCCGCCTATTCAGGCCCCGAATGGCAGCCCTGAAATAAGGGTCAGTTTCAGCGGCGGAAATCGCGCCGGCCTCAGCCTCGGGGCGGCGGCCACGTCAGCCACGTCCCCGGCGTTCTCCATCCATCCCGGCGCGCCCCCGGCGGGCCGAGCACGGTGCGGGAGGAACCGCACTGCGTCCGGCCTCACCCGCGCAGCCTCTCGGGGACGACCGCTGAAGGGCTCCCGCCGAGGCGCTCTGGAGGCGGGGGAGGAGACCTTCCCGGGAGAAGCCGCGGGATCCCCTCCCCGAAGGGTACCAGAGTGACGGGACAGAGAGTGCGCGCACAGCCCCATATAGAACTTCTGCTATGTAGACTGTGCTGCACGCGGTGTAGACAAGTCCTCTGTGGGCCCCTAGGCTAGATTTGAACAGACATGTCACCCCCTCCCCCCCCCCCCCCGGGGCTCCTGACCCAACGTTTGTCCTCCTCACAGGGATTGTCTGGGGCTCTGGGGGGGGGGGGCGGCAGTTTCCAACACGCAGAACCCCGATTTTCCGGGGCAGAACCTTGGCCTTGGGAGCCCGGATGGGACGGGAAAAGGCCTCTGGAGCCCTGCTCGGCTCGGCGCTTCGAGTTAGCCTTGCCCAGACCCAGGAGCCCCGGGGAGCGGCGCCCGTGTCCCTGATCGCCTGGGAGGGGGGGCGGCTGCTTCGCGCTCAGCGATAACGTTCTCCGAACTGTAGGGCTCTGTCTGGTGCCGGGATGGAGCCGCCTCCATTTCAGAGCACCAGAAGGCTCTCGGTTGTGGCTGCCTTTGTGGGCCGGAGCGGTCGCAGCAGCCCTCCAGGAGCCTCTTTTCCACCTGGCGGGACCCCAGGCCTCCCTGGGACAAGAGCTGTGGCCGGTGTTGGGACTCTAGAAAGGACTGGAAAGCAGAGAGAGCCAAAGTCTCCCCCCCCCCCCCAGACACCCGGTGGGCATCTGGACCGCCCGAAGCAACAGCAGGCTGGGCCCCGAAGCCCGGGGTCATCCTCTTCGTTTGGAAGACAAAAGAAGGCTTTACTTCCACGCTAACGCCAATCCCGCCCGCAGCCCTGAAGGCCGTCCAAAGGCGGGCTTGCACGGGATCTCTTTCCGTCCTCGCTTCCGTGGGTGTCTGCCGGGAGCTAGTCCACCTCGGCTTTCCGTTTCTTCCGCACAGGAATTCGTCCCTTTTTGCGCCCCCCCCCAGGGATTTCCCCACCTCCAGAGTCTGACCTGTCCCTTTCCCTGCATGTGACACCCAGTATTAATGGGGCCCCTCGTTCAGAAAAGCAACCTGGGCGCACACCGATCAGCGGCTTCTCCCCGTTGTTCTTCCTCTCTTTCCCTTAAAACAAAAACAAAAACAAAAACCTCCCAAACGACTTCCCCGATCCTTCCAAATGCCGGCTTTACTGGGTCACTGAAGGGCTGCTGCTTGAGGAGCCCCCTGTCTGTCCGTCTGCCTCTCCGTCCGTCTGTCTGTCTCTCCTGTGAGCCTGGAGTTTGCCCAGACTTGGTGTCATGCCTTCGTTCCACGGAAAATCTGCCATCCCATTTCACTCTCTCATCTGCTGTTCTCCCAGCAAAGGCTCCCAACAGGGCCGAACGGCCCTGAAGCAGGTTCTCCTCCGTCTTTTTGAAGGGCTAATCGGGAGGGCTTTGGGATTTCAAAATACGCCAGCCTTCGTTCGTTACTCGTGCCTCCCCTCCGGAAGCCCCTGCGCTTTCGGGCCTGGTTTGTTTTCCAAAATTGATAATTTGTCACCGCAGCGAACTCTCGTTCCGGAGAGGGGGGCGACCCAGAATGGAAATCAATGTTCAACGAAGAACAAGGAACGAACCCCAAAAGGCAGCGAATTCATACAGAAAATGAAAGCAGATATTTGTGCCCGGGTTGGGGACAAAAGAAGCTACACCGGGAAATGCATGTGTTTGTTACCAGCATTCTTACCAAAGAGCTCGGAAATGCAAGTTGTGGCTTTAAATAGACGGAGGAAAACCAGTGTTTTCCTGGGAGAAATCTCCCGTCTGTTGACATGAACACAGAGTCTTTTTTTTTTTTATCAAAGTAGCAGCTCGCAATTATATTTTTTAAAGGAAACTCTTATAATTATACATTTGAAATATGAATCCTGATGCTTAACTAATTAGGTCGTAAGACTGTAATGTCACCTTGCATTAACGATAGATTATCAAATCCCAGCAATTCATCAGATGCCCATAGAGACAGACAAGGGGGAAAAAGCTGCAGTAATTGTGAGACTTCAATAAAATACACCTTAATGCCGCGCTGCATTCTCTCAATATTTTAATGTTTACTAATGCTATTTAGTAATGAAGTTTGTCATTATGGCATATTGTCATTCTACTCACAGATAATTATGGTGCCAGCAATAAGCACACAGAAACAAGCTGCTTCCACCCCCCTCCCCCAAGATCGCTCTTCAATGGAGATCAGAGCAGAATTCCAAATGTAGCTTTCAATATTGGGGGAGGGGAGCTATCTGAATTTTCACTTCTTTTTTTTCTTAACATTCACGGAAATAATCGTCTGGTGCCTCCTCGGGAGGGGGGAGGAAGGAAGGAACGCGGGGCAGATCCTTTTTCTCAGGCTTTTAGCCCGCTGAGGGAGATCTTCGATTCCCCCATCTCTGATTTTTGCTTTTTCTGGTTTCTACTAGCAGGCAAGTTCGTCGTAAGAGGCGTTTCCGTTCCGATAGCCTTCCCCGTTTTCTCAGATTGTATCTCTGTGTGTGTGTGTTTTCCCTTAAATTGGAGCCTGCGGGCTCGGGGAGACTCTGGCGTTCCCGTGCGTCCATTCTCCTTTGCTCTCAGACGGGCTTCCGTCAGGGGAAGACTCTGGAATTGGTCTTTTTCCTCTTCGGAGAAGGAAATCCTAAGCTAACCCAACGTTCTTCCCCTTCCGAAGCTTGCCCCTACCTTGGAGCAGCAAGCAGTGTGCACGGCGAGCTCCTGGCTATATTCTGGCCATTGTGTGGTGTTTGCGAATGTTTAAACTGGCTTCCCGCAAACTTCACTTTCCCGAGACCTCGCTGGGCTGTTTTTGGTTCGGAAAGGTCTTTTCCTGGCTGCGCCCGTGACCCCGGGCTTCCCTTTTTCTCGGGCCCCCCAAGGAGTTTTCCTAACCCCCCCCCCAGGCGCCAGCCCGAGCCACGGCCCGTTAGAGCCCTAAAAACGCCAGCCAGGCTTTCGACCTTAATCCCGGAGGAGGCCGGCGGGAACGAAGGGCTTTCTCGCCTCTGGCCCCCTCTAGGCAATCCCGGTTTGGGGGGTCAGATCTCCCCTCTCCGCCCCACCCGGCCCGCCTGCCCTTAGCGGGACAGTCTCTCCTTCGCAGGCACAGCGATACGGAACGCAGGGGCAGGAAGTCCTTCCCGGCCGCGAAGAAGCTCGCCTTCGGCCCGGGCTTTTGTCAAAGGATTCCGGAGCCTTTTCTCTGGCAGCCGCTTCCCTTCCTTCTTCTCCCGGCCTTTAAAGGGCATTAGTTGAGCCGAGGAATAGCGCGCTCTTCCCGGGAGCTGCCAGGGACGGACCCCCCGGGGTCCTCGTAACCCGAGTCGGGGCCATTTGAGCTCGGCGACCGCCCTGGGGCCGCTCTGAAAGCCGCGGTGAGATTTCCTCGGCAACCCGTCGGGTTTCGGCCTCGGGCTCGGATCCCCCCTCGGGGCACAACCTCGCGCAGCGTTTCCCCAGCGCACCCCCGAGCCTCGGCCACCTGGCTCCCTCGTCCACACACTTCACTTGGGGCCGGGCCGCGGCGGGCCGCTGCCGCCGGGTTTTCGGGCCGGGGATGCTCGGGGGAAGCGGGCGAGCGGCTGCTCCTCCGGCCGCCCCAAGCGCCGCGGCTCCTCGGCGTGAGGCTCAGACTTTGGCGCTACTTACTCTCGGCCCCGTGGCTGGGTCTCGGGCCGGGGCCGGGCTTCGGCGGGCCCCCCGAGGCGAGTTTCCCCCTCTCTCTCCGGCGTTCGGCCGGTCCCCGGCTCCGCTGCGAGCCCAAGCCGGGACAGCCCCAAGTTTCCCTCCGTGAGATCGGAAACCCCGAACTTCCCTCCGGCTCTCTCGGCGGCAAACCCCAGCCTCGGAAGGGAGGGCCGGAGGGAGGCAGGGCAGGAAGGAGGGAGAGAGGGAGGGACGGCTTCGGCACAGGCTCCTCAGCCCCGGGAAAGGAAGGCTGGCTTTGCCCAGCCATCCGGGGGATTTCACCCGCCCCGCGGCCCGGCCTTTTGCACCGGCAGGACACTTAGGAGCCCAGTGACGGGGGAGCCCAAAAGAATCCGCTCCCCCTGGAGATGCCTTTCGTGCGGCCGGAAAACGGGGCGTCCGAGCCGCTGTGGTCGGGCACCGGGCTCGAGGCGGCTCCTGTGGCTTTTGGAACCGGGTTCGGGCTTTGGAAGCTCCACACGGAGTAGAGCGCGCTGGCGATTTGGGATTCGAATTCCCAGAATGCGCTTCGGGTGCTGGGCATCCCCTAGACAGAGCGGGCCGGCTGGGGTGGGGAGTCCTGCTGTTACCAAACGGCCAAATGGCTCCACGGGCCATTGACCCCCACCACTGAGGATCCCCTCTTTTTAGATGGGTTTGTCCGAAACGTGCCTCATCGCCCCCCCATCCAGAGAGCGAGCGGGCCCTGTGGCATCTGCTGCTGCTGCTGCTGCTGCTGCTGGGGAGGGAGGAAGGCGGGGAGGGAGTGCCCGGCCCGAAGGGCCCTCACTTTGTCCAGCCGCCACTCTTTTATTCCCGGTCCCGCTGCGGCTGCCCTGGCTGGGCCGGCCCGGAGGCCCGCATTACGGTGGTTCCATTTAGAAGTCACAGACAGAGCAGCGGAACGAGGCGGGTCCGAAAGAGCCGCCAGAGAGAGAGAGACAGAGAGAGACAGAGAGAGAGAGAGAGAGAGACAGAGACAAGAGAGAGGGAGACAGAGAGAGAAAGAGAAAGAGAGAGAGAGAGAGAGAGACAGAGACAAGAGAGAGGGAGACAGAGAGAGAAAGAGAAAGAGAGAGAGAGAGAGAGAGACAGAGACAAGAGAGAGGGAGACAGAGAGAGAAAGAGAAAGAGAGAGAGAGAGAGAGAGACAGAGAGGCTCCACAGAGTCTGAAAGGTCTCAGCAGTAGTGGGCATAGGTGCCCAGATTCACTCAGATTTTATAGGGATCCAACACAATGCTACCTCCACTTTCCCATCATCTGTATCTTATTCTACCCTCCTATCTCTACATTCCTTAATCATTTCCAA